>NW_027656520.1:0-83378 GCF_964235325.1 Thermobia domestica
CAAATACCTGTATAAAAATTGTTGCAGAAGTATGTTAGAATTCTAAAATATGGATATTTGGACAGCGCACGTACTAGTTCCTAAATAAGGTCTTGACCGTACTACGGTAGGTCGCCTAGTTTTGGAGCTATGGACCTTTAAAGTTCATTTCTTCATGTTTTTGGCAGTCTATAACTCCGAAATTAAGCATTTGTGCGCCCAGGTTTGTTATTACCTTTTGTCTTATCTTGGTGTCAGGAACAGTATTTCTTCCAGATATGTTTTTGGGGCACTGCCCCCCTCCCGGAGCTCTGAGAGTGCCCCCCGGAGGAGACCAAAATATTACGTCTATAATACAATAATAAATAGAATAGTACCAGTGCTCCCCTCACCCTGAACATTTTTTCTGAAAGAACAACTGGTCAGGAATCTCCTTGCATTTTTTAAATGGAGTATCGCATCGCAGTTTGCAGTGCAAATGGGAATGCAATGCAGCGCAAACATGGAAATGCAACATTGCATTTACATGTTTGCACTGCAAATTGAAAAATGTATTGCAAATTGCGATATATCTTTGTGTCTTAAATTACTACATAAGCTAAAATAAGGAGCAAGTTAAAAATATATTACTATTATTTCAAGAAACTTCCCCCGACTTGAAGGGTCGGTTATTGCAAGAAAAAATGCCTCGACTTTGAATTACAATAGTTTTCCACTTTTGTATTTCCTTCCCTTTGTCAGTTTATTGTTACTGGGTCATTCTCCAGATCTTCTCAGGTTTCGGGTGATTATCCTTGTTTCTGAGCGTGTAATAATAAAAAAAATGTTCCTTGAAGAAAAGGCGCATTGACAGCAGATTGGACCTAGCCGATATATGGTATATATAGCATGATTGTGGGTTGGTTAGTAAAACGCAGAAGTGCGTACAGTAGATCAATAAAACAGTAACGGTATTCTTCAATGCCAAAAATACAGTATAGGAAATTACTCATCTTTATCTCTCTTTTCTTTTTGCTTTCCATTTGAAGTACTGATATACCTGATACCCATTTACGTTCCTTGTTAAAAACAACATATGTTTTAGCAAGATTTCTTCTTGGGAGACGCCGCGAACCTCAAAAAACATCCCGAACAAATGGACTCTCTCTTTCTGTGTGTGTTTGAACCAATGAGTTGTTTTTCCTAAACCTAATTGTTGAATTTGCCGCTGTGGTAAAACTATTTCGCTCAATTTGACAAATAATATAATAAAATATAATACTTATCCAGCAATGAGCGTGGATTGCAAGGAAAAGCAGTGAACTCTAAAGTATCCCTGTAGCAGGGGCGGATCCAGAACGGACTTCTGGGGGGGGGGGCGTGGATTGTAATACTGCTACTTAGCTAGTTTTAAGAGCTCCAAATTTTGGGATGGGTTTTATTTATATATAAAATAAGAAAGCTTCCTCTTCCGTGGGAGGGGGGCGATTGCCCCGATCGCTCCCTGGATCCGTGTCTGCCCTATAGCCTCTCCTCGAAATTAAATGCATTGATCTATTATTTCCAATTCGAAGTCATTTTCGCTTCCATGTTAATGGTGACGGAGTTCTTGTTCTTTGTATCTCTGTACTCAAGAAAATAATAATAATAATAATAATAATAATAATAATAATAATAATAATAAAGCATCTGAATAATAACGATATTTTTAACCCCCCTTCTTTAAACTTTCTGTGTATTTCTCTGAATCTGGATATGTTGTTTTATAGTGTATAATACAAAAAGGCTTCAAACAGCAATCAGGCAAAAATTATTTGTGTAAAAGACACAAACGCCTTATCAGTGGCTCTGCAAAGAAGTACTAAACAACTGACGTTGTTTCTGCTTGCCTTTAAACATAATGTTACGGTTTACAAGGCACAGACAAAAGTAGAGAGCAACGTGAAATTTCGCCTAAGGGCACCTTCGTTGCTAAACTGAAGACTAGCACTCTGTCAACATATTGCATAGCTATCAATAAGTCACACTCAAAGGTTCTTTCCAAACGTTTTGGTATAACAGGTTAATCAAACTACGCTGTTGTAGGTAAGGGATGAGACTCTGAATGACCGATAAGTGTTGGAGTTCAGAGCCGTAGCTAGAAATTTCGTTGCCCGGGGCGAAGTAGAATTCGGCGTCCCCCGACACTCACCTTACCAAACTTTGACTTTTTCTTTCTGTGCTTTTATTTTTAACATATAAGAGAAACACCTTTTTGTTGTTATGCTACGCTGTTTTTTCTTTTTTATCAAGCAGCTTAGACAGACCATTGCAACAGCCAAAAGCGATCGTTATGTATTCTTTAACAAATAAGAGCCACTCTCAAGAGGCTTATTTTAGACCTGCTGCTAAACTTGCCAAACTACCTTGTATACAAATCCATTTGGAGAATAATTATGAAAAAAGCATGGAGTCGATTCTCCTACGTCAGGACGACCATGTTAGACATGGAGTTGCTGGACGCGAGTGGTAGCGTTGGAAAGGCCCGGGTCCCCTGAGTGCAGTAGTAATGTCAGAAGTCTGGCCCAGGCCACGCAACTCAAGGAATGGGGTCCTGACGTTATGGATTCGGGTCCCTTCTATTCACCTATTAAAGATGAAGTTGTTGGACGGCGTTGGCGGCATTTAAAAGGTTTTGATCCGTTGAGCACAACTGTGATGTCAGAAGTCGATCCCTAAACTTGAACGTCATGAAACTGGGTCCGGAAGTTTTAGACACGGGCTCTTTCTATTCCCCTTTTAAACATGGGGTTGTTGGACGCGGATGGTAACATTGGAAAGATCCTAGTCGTTTGAAAACAGCGTAATGTCCGAAGTGAGTTCCTGGCCTCAAAGCGCCAAAAATGAGGTTCCGCATTGGCTCAATATCAATACCTGGTTGCGTAAGATAAAACAACATTTATAGCTGTATGGATGGTTTTACCTCGCGTAATAAAATACTGAGACTGAACCACAGCAAAGGTTTACATCACAACCCAAATGCTTGGGACCGAATCTGATTTCTTACATCACCGCAATGCTCAAGGGACCAAGACCTCTCCAATGTTTAAAGCAAGTCAGTGATGATAGAAGAATTGGTTGAATGAAAAGTGGCAAAAAGCGGGAGTACCCTGAGAAAACCTACGGATACGATCTTGTCCAACGCAAACTTACTTGCCCGGGGATCGAAACAATAAAGACCACACGCACCAGCGTAAGCGGTTTACCATTGAGCCCCACAACAAGAACAAGAAAATTGGAAGTTACTTGGAAATATTTTAGAAGCAATATCTTTCAATGGTAAAGACCACTGCCCGATGATCCTGTTTTAATAACTCCATGAGCAGAAAGGACTGATATGTCCCTCTCCTATATGGTATTTTTCAAACCATATACTTTATCTGGAATATTATCCTTTATTCTTCAATTCATGAATTGTTTGAGGTTGAAGTAAGCGTAAATGTTTTCATACTTAGGAGTCTGGATATGCAAACCTGCTTACCGTGGGGATTTACTTCTGTGAAATTTGGTCCATGAAGTTATACAAAAACCGGTAAAATAAGGAACGTTAACATTCTTACAATGAGAACAGATTTCAATTCCCGGTGGGAGTTAGCGTACGCACGACTTTATCCTGTTAGACCCGGGTTCGATTCCCGGTGGGAGCTCATGTGTTTCGTATTCCATGTTAATCAGTAGGTCCACGTCTCCTATAGCCACGCTGCTGACCGGGCAGTTAAACTCAAAATCACAATCACCACCACACGGCGGGAGTTTACATGGTTCGGGTTTTACGTTAATCAATATGTCCACGTCATATATGGTCTTGCTGTTGAAAGAGACGTTAAACTCCAAATCAACTCAACTCATTAAGATAAGAGTTCTGAGTTTAATACCAACTTGAAACCATACGTTCAAAGCAAAAATTGAAATAAAATGAAATCTTTATGTTTAACGTCCCATGGTTATGCCGGTTAGGCTAAAGGAGACGGTGATAATGAGAAAGGAGTGAAATGGTGGAATGAAGAAAGTAGGAGGAAACGGGAGAACCCCGAGAAAACCCACCAGCACGGCGTTTGTCCACCACAAAGTCCAAACGGCGCGAGCTGGGATCGAATTAGGGACCCGAAGCACCGGAGGTGAACGCTCTACCACTAAGCCACCGCACCCCACAAAATGAAAATTATTCATGCTTCTGATAACTATATAAAAATGGAGAGGGAGAGAAAGAGAATAAATATGGTTGTATTTTTCATAGGGCCAAAGTGGCTTAGTGGTAGAACGTTCACCTCTGGTGCATGGGGTCCTTGGTTCGATCCCAGCTTGCACAAAGTCAGATTTGTGGTGAAGAAACACCGTGTGCGTTCGTTTCTTCAGGATTCTCCTGTTTCCTCCTACCTACATCGTTGCACAATTTTCGTTCACTTCTCATCATCACCGTCTCCTTTACCTAGCCGACATAAGCATGGGACGTCAAACTTAATTTAATTTCATTTCATTGAAAAAATTACTATAATTCATAATCTGCATCTTTATAAAGCAACTTTAACAATCATATGGATGTATAATGCTTAAATTGAATTAAATCTCAATTGCAGTAATCTGCAATATTTTAGGTTTCTCATTTATTTACATCAAATGTTTAGTTATTTGATACTTTATAGCAAGAATATTAACTGCTATATAAGACACTATTATATACCTGTGGCGTGGAAGACCCTGGTTTGATTCCCAACGGGAGCTCACGTTTTTCGGTTTCTATGTTAATCAGTAGGTCCCGTCTCATATAGCCTCGCTGCTGAAAAGGGCGCTAAACTCAAAATCATCTCAACTCAATAATTATCTATACATTGAATTTAATAATAAGGATGGAGGCCGAATAAAGAGGGAGACCTTAAAATTTAAAACGTAGGGTCAGTGTGAGTCAGAGAGGTCACGGGGGGTGGTGTGTCACAGTTAGTCACGTCCTGTTGACCCACGATCCACTGACCTACTCACAAATCTTGACCCAATTGACTCACTCCATCTCTGGACTGTACACACAGATAAAGCAGACATATATGTAATCTGACCTTACTTGGCCTTCACTAATTTAAGATAATCTACAAAAAATGAAAGAAAGCAATTTCAAACGCAAAAATATAGAAATGTATTTTCAACGGAACAAAACAAAACAAAAAAAAAACGTAACAGCCAAGATTTGAACCCGAATTTCTCCACTCAGCAAGCAGACGTCTTACCGACTTACCCACGGCATATCTTCCGACTTCTGGTTTTGAAACTTTATTTACACTGCATGTGTTACCTAACAACGTTACGAGATGTCCTTACTGTCGTGTTAACACGCGTTCCGTAAATTTACGAAGTCGCTCTTTTAATCCAAAATCAATTCGACACACACACACACATATATATATATATATATATATATATATATATATATATATATATATATATATATATATATATATATATATATATATATATATAGATAGATAGATAGATAGATAGATAGATAGATAGATAGATAGATATGTTGGTGCACAAGTAAGCTCCCAAGAGTACAGATTAATTCATTCTTGATTTTAATCTACAGAACAAATGTTTTTTTATGAAAGCAAGGGGACTGCTACCCATAGATGGCTAAGTGAGGTAAAAATTTAAACTTCAAAATTAGGATAAAATTTAAACTTCAAATGGAACTGGGGTGATTCACCGACAATGGCTGATTTAACACGTTTGATAACAGCGCGGGTAATAGGTGGTTTATAGATAGAGCCTGTGTAGGTAAGTGGATACCGCGTGAGACTGTCATTCTAAGGGTGTGGGGTTCGAGTCTCGGCCTAGACTGAGTTAATTTTTTTTCAACACTATAAATGATGTTCGCGTTTGATACTGAAAGAGATTTATCCTATGAAGGGAGAAAACCCACGATGGGGTCAGGGGGAAAGACGGACACTGTTTATCCTTAAGTGTTAAAATTTAATTTATTCCCATGTCTTTTGCTCTTTCCTTTCCCTCTTTCCTTCTTTTCTCATTTTGTTTAGCTTTCCATACTTTTTCGGTCTCTGCATGATGCGTATTATTCTTTTCGTTTCCTTTGCATTAATTCCTATCTCTTTGATCTTAAAGTGAATGGATTTTCTGCAGATTTATCTCGTGGTTGTTTCTCTAAGTGATGCTCTCAGATAGTAATACTTTTTCCTCCAAATGGAGGAATATCCTGGCATGTTATATTTTCGGGCATGTATTTGCTGTTATGTTGGTCGTCCAACTATCAGGCATACAGTGAAACTTTTCTGCTACTGGAAAAAGCTATCATTTCTTATGTATCCAACCTCCATTTTCTAAAGTCGCTGACTGTACAAACTAAACAAAATGGCTGTCAGTGAACACTCTTGTCTGACTGCTTTTCCAATTCTTCTCCTCTCTCTCTCTTAGCTTTTCTTCTTTATATACATTATATATTATTCTTCGCCTTATGCATCCTGATTCCTTCAGAATTGTTAACCTTTCGTTTCATTCTGCATTGTCAAATGCTTTCTCCAAGTCTGCGATTCTTTGTCACTATAGGCCTATATTCAAAGTTAAATTGTTTATGTAGTCAATACTCTGTAGTATAAACACAGTTTCCCACTTTCTATACTCTTTCTGAAACCGAAACCGAAAGTGGTCTCTGTTACAACTACTTGCTTTTAGTCTTCTGTTTATTATTTTTGTTAAGATTTTCAATGCATACGTAACTTAGCTTATTGTTCTTTGTCGAATTTTTAACACATGCTGTTTTTGGTATTGCCACTATCCATTGCTCTTCAAGAATTCTGCTCGTCTTTCCTTCTTCGTATATGTTGATAATTAATTTGTGTAACCTGTCCCACATTTATTACGATTATTGCTTGAATCTTATTCATGTCTGGAACACGACTAAACATAAAGTACTTCCACAGCATCAAAAGCTATGCAATATTATGCACGAGACTCAACTAATATATATTGTGTAATATGTTTCTCATTGCCTAGCATCTATCATAATGTGTATTTAATATCTATCTAGAAGAAATAGTAAAAAAGAGCCTACAAAATGAAGATAGCATTTCCGTAGGAGGTAGAATGATTAGATGTATTCGGTTTGCAAATGATATGGCGTTTGTTGCAGAATCTGAAAAGAAAATCAATAAGATATTACAAAGATTGAGGAAGGATTGCGAAGAATATGGAAGGAAAATAAATGTTAGAAAGATAAAACCATGGTGATTGGAACGAAGGGGTCGGTATCAAATATAGAAGTAGGAGGGGAAGAAATAGAACAGGTGACTAGTTTTCGATAGCTGGGCAGTCTTATTAGTAATGATATGAAGTGTGAACGTGAAATAAAAACAAGGATAGGAATGTCGAAAGAATTCTTTAGGAGAAAGAAAACACTATTTTGTGGGATCTTGAATAAACAGTTGACAAAAAGACTTATAAAATGCTTCATGTGGAGTATTGTAGGGTAATGAAGAAACACGAAATACGGATATTATGCAAAAAGGATGAACAACGCATTGAAGCTTTCGAAATGGGGGTGTGGAGAAGAATGGAGAGAATTAGCTGGTTCGAGCCTAAAACGAATGACAGGGCGTTAGAAATGGTGGTGGAAAAGAGAACAATTTTAGATACTATTAAGAAGAGCAAGAGAAACTGGTTGGGACATGGGCTAAGAAAGAACTGTATCATGAGGCACGTGCTAGAAGGTATTGCGCCAGGAACAAGAGGGAGAAGACGAAGGAGACTTCAATTAATAGACTACATCAAAACAGAAAAATCGTACGTGAAGACGAAGAGGTTAGAGGAAGACCGTGGAGCATGGAAGTTTCTCATTTGCAGCAGGTGATGGCAGAATACTTATGATGATTATTACCTTGTAGACCGTTCTCAGTGCACAAATGGATTATTTTCCATATACTTACCTGTCGCTGACAGTAATAAATGCATGTTTCTTAATTGTCATTATTTTCAACTTTGACATTCTAATAAATTGCAGTACCCAGTATGATACCTTTTCAGTGCAAAATGTTTGATTTTGTTATTGAAGGAAAAAATGTGTAGTAGATCTAAATCAATGTAAATAACTAGTGGCACTCGGTGTTAAAGTAACTTTGTACTCTATTAAAGTTGTTTTTCTTTTTCCTCAACGACGTTTTTCAAATCGTTTACTTATTTATTTATTTATTTATTTATTGGAGTTTAGCGTCTCCTTTCAGCACCGAGGATGTATAAAAAGTGAACCTACAGTAATGTGTTCAAATTTTTATCTGTATGAGCTAACCACTACATTAGCGAGTAGGACTTTACTCTACAGAATGAAGCATGCAATGAAAGAGGAGAAGTCTAAAAAATGGACCTTTGCAATTTCTCGCACTAGGGTTTGGTAACACTGCTAGTATCCAGTTCTGAATTAATGTCGTCTGCAACACTTCGATGCAACATGTCACTCTTATTCCAGCGTTAGTCGTTGAAGTGTAGCAGACTGTTAAACATTGCAGCACCATTGCCGATATGCACCGAGGAGGAAATGAGAGCAGTGATTCGCTTTTTGTATGCGGAAGGTGTTAAACCTGCGAAAATTATTCATAGAATGCAAACGTAGTATGGCGACAGCTGTTTATAGCAAAGTATAAGGTACAAAGGTTGGACATCTCTCGTAAATATTTGGCCCATTATCGTCGCCATCGAGGGAGATGGATTTTTACAGCAAATCGTTACTGTAGCTGAAACGTGGGTTCTTCATCACGAAGCGGAAAATAAGGCTGCGGGCATGGTTTGGAAACACCCATCATCAGCGGGAGTTAAGAAATTTAAATGTAAACCATCAGCCAGTCATTGATGCGGTGCAAAATTGGTTACAGTTGCAGCGAAAAAACTTTTCTTCCGACGGAACTCAAAAAAAAAAAAAAAAAAAAAAAAAACGTGAAACGTTAAGAAAAGTGCATTGAAATGCAGGGAGATTATGTAGAAAAATAATGTATAATTCAGTTACATATCATTAAAATAAATGTACCTTTTTGATTTCTCCTAGTATTATAACGAGTTTCTCGAACTAATCAGAAAGGACCATAGTTATGGAAGCACATTCAGATTTAGCTATGTAAATTTTAAAATAGAAAACGGAAATGTGTCTAATATAAAATATATATTTTCAGCTTTGAGTGTGTCATGTTAAGTTCATTAATTACCCAAATAATAACATATGACTGTCGCGTAAATAAAGAAAATCTGTAGTAATATGTCGATTATTATAAAGCATCTCACTAACGAAAACCAAAAGTAATTTAAAATGGAATTTAATTCAATGTAAATATTAATATGTCTGTAAGATGAGTGTCTTCTGACTCCCATACCCGTTTATCTGTGTGGAATAATTGCGCTAATGATTTAACTGTTTCGCTATTCTGCCAAAAACTGGATCTATTTTAAAACTGAAATATCCTATCTAAACAAACCAGCAGATTTTGGACATAGTGTATATGTTGTCACGCTATAAAACGTCAGCGCTTGCAATATATAATACCTACTAATGTTGTCTGGATGCAATGTAAATGATATCTCGAAGAAACAAGAGTAACACGGGTGTTGTTACTGAAAGCATATCCTTGTTTTAGCTTCAAGTAAATTGAATTTATTTCCTCTGGGTGATAACTTTTCTTTTATGGTCTTTAGTGAGAATGTTTATGTTGAAAAGAGAAAAAAATGAGAAACGAATATAGTGAAATAAAGTAGTTTCTCCGTCTGTAACATACGAAATTAAGTGAAGTTTATTATGTTGTTAAGTTTAAATGTAGTTTAGCTGTTCAACCAGATGGAAGCCTTTCTCCAGCTACATTGTCTTTTAAGTAAATGCATTTTCTCTCTGTCTCTTTGGCACAGTTTGCTAATGAACAAACGAGCACACACTAGTACTTAGAGTTCTTGTTCCACGATCGGTGGGTTTCGGACAAACCCCTTGGCCAGGAATGCACTTACGGAGGGTTCCCTGAGTCCGAATCCTCTTCCTCAAAATTTAGTAACTGTACTAACATTTATGGCCTTTCTTCAGTGAACTATAGTTGTTTGACTGAGATGTAGGCTAAAGATTTGATTTTATGCCTCATCTGTATTGTTTATTTTCTTATACAATGAACTATAGAATGAAGTACACGGTGTATCAACAACGATTTTACACCTTTGAAAACTCATATTGATTTAATTATTTAGCTTACACTCATGGTTTCGGTGTCATTTTGTAGCAAAATAGATGAAGCTTTTCACTTTACACCTAAAGAGATTCAATGTGGCTTCCTTGGTAATGTGGCACACATCCCATCTGGAGTCTCACTTGATCTACAACGTCTTCAGACGTAAAGGGACGACCTGAAGATTTATTGTGTCTTACCGAACATCCAGTTTCAATAAAACACTTGTGCCACTGATAAATAGTAGGTTTACTTAGAAGACCTTTACCATACTTTGTACGAAAATTACGTTGCACAGTTCTTCAAACCAAAACACGCAGTTAGCACGCTCGATACAAGCAAAGGCAGTCATCTTTGCTCCAACTGCCGCTAGCGCTTGCACTGGCTTGTTTGTGAACTAGTGTACTACGTGAGTCAAACCTAGATACATTTTGCTACAAAATGACACCAAAACCATGTTTGTAAGATAAAATGAATTAATCAATATGAGTTTTCAAAGTTGTAAAATTCTTTATGATACAGCAGGTGACAGTAATTAACAATCATTTATCGTATTTTCGGATGCAGAATAAGACACTTTCAATATACGGACAGAAGTATTGGACAGCCTCCAAAAATAAATACTTCGGACACCTCTCAGCAAACATTTCTGGATGCGCGCTTGCCCTTGAATAATATTTTTAGAAGATTTCCCCAGGCTTTAACTAAGAGAACATTGGGATGGTATTTTAATGTGAATTTAGACCAATTTTCATCATTTTTTTTTTACTTAATTATTGTGTTTAAAACATTCAAGTTGTAGGCTGAATTTGGTAGTTACTTAAATAAACGAGTGAGTTTCGTTAGACATTGTTGAACTATGATAGAGCTTCAAACTATACAAATTAAATACTGAAACCAGAAAAACTAGATCTACAACTTCCAGTTGCCGTGGAACCTGTGCTTTGAACACAAAATCCACATCTAAAACAGTTTTATTGCTAACATCCAATATTAAAACCGGAAGATGTACAAGATTTTGCGATTTCCGGTTTCAGTAGGAAGGGATGCCGTAGTCTACTGGTTAGAGCATTGGACTTATGTCCATGTGGCCCTGGGTTCAATTCTCGGTTGGTGTTTCCCAATTTCTGACCCAGTGTCGTGAGGCAAACTGGGAAGTCATCTAAAAACAGACGTGACGGACACTAAGTCTAAAAAGCTACTGATACGCTCATTAGAGAGCTCCTTCTTGACCAATCAGTTAGTTTACGCGCCTTTCGCATGGGAGACCCGGGTTCGATTCCCCGCACGAGCTCATGTGGTTCCTATTCCACGTTAATCAGACAAACACCGTGTGCGTGCGTTCTCCCACTTCATTCATTCCACCATTTCATTCCTTTCTCACCATCACCGTTTCCTTTAGCCTAGCCAGCATTATCGTGGAAATTGAAACTTAAGAGATTTTTTTATCTTTTCACGTTTAATCAGTAGGTCCTGTCTCATACAGCCTCGCTGCTGAAAAGGACGTTAAACTCAAAATCAAGTCAAGTAAACGCTCGTTAAAGACACGAAGATATAGCACGTTGGCCAGGTGTTCGTCGCTGGGCTAGACATAGTTCAGCTGGTCGTTAACAGATGGCGTTAGTGCGGCTCAAGCCCATATATAGACTGGTACGCCAAGTGGTTTGTTTTTGTTTTTTTCAGTAGGAGAATAAGAACTGAGATTATGCTTATTCTTGGGAAGCTGAATCAATATCAAGAAATCTGTTATCCTTTATAACGCTTGTTATCTGTTGTCTTTCCTAACGCTTGCTATATAGCATGTTGACCACGTGTTCGTCGCTAGGCTAGAAAAAGTTCAGCTAGTCGTTAACAGATGGCGTTAGTGTGGCTCAGGCCCATAAATGGGCTGTTACGCCAAGTAGTTTGTTTGTGTTTCTTTCAGTAGGAGAATAAGAACTGAGATTATGCTTATTCTTGGGAAGCTGAATCAATATCAAGAAATCTGTTATCCTTTCCAACGCTTGCTATCTGTTATCCTTTCTAACGCTTGCTATATAGCATGTTGACCACGTGTTCGCCGCCACGCTAGACATAGTTCAGCTAGTCGTTAACAGATGGCGTTAGTGTGGCTCAGGCCCATAAATGGGCTGTTAGGCCAAGTAGTTTGTTTGTGTTTCTTTCAGTAGGAGAATAAGAACTGAGATTATGCTTATTCTTGGGAAGCTGAATCAATATCAAGAAATCTGTTATCCTTTCTAACGCTTGCTATCTGTTATCCTTTCTAACACTTGCTATATAGCATGTTGACCACGTGTTCGCCGCCAGGCTAGACATAGTTCAGCTAGTCGTTAACAGATGGCGTTAGTGTGGCTCAGGCCCACAACTGGGCTGTTATGCCAAGTAGTTTGTTTGTGTTTCTTTCAGTAGGAGAATAAGAACTGAGATTATGCTTATTCTTGGGAAGCTGAATCAATATCAAGAAATCTGTTATCCTTTCTAACGCTTGCTATCTGTTGTCTTTTCTAACGCTTGCTATATAGCATGTTGACCACGTGTTCGTCGCTAGGCTAGACATAGTTCAGCTAGTAGTTAACAGATGGCGTTAGTGTGGCTCAGGCCCATAAATGGGCTGTTAGGCCAAGTAGTTTGTTTGTGTTTCTTTTAGTAGGAGAATAAGAACTGAGATTATGCTTATTCTTGGGAAGCTGAATCAATATCAAGAAATCTGTTATTCTTTCTAACGCTTGCTATCTGTTATCCTTTCTAACGCTTGCTATATAGCATGTTGACCACGTGTTCGCCGCCAGGCTAGACATAGTTCAGCTAGTCGTTAACAGATGGCGTTAGTGTGGCTCAGGCCCATAAATGGGCTGTTAGGCCAAGTAGTTTGTTTGTGTTTCTTTCAGTAGGAGAATAAGAACTGAGATTATGCTTATTCTTGGGAAGCTGAATCAATATCAAGAAATCTGTTATCCTTTCTAACGCTTGCTATCTGTTATCCTTTCTAACGCTTGCTATATAGCATGTTGACCACGTGTTCGCCGCCAGGCTAGACATAGTTCAGCTAGTCGTTAACAGATGGCGTTAGTGTGGCGCAGGCCCATAAATGGGCTGTTAGGCCAAGTAGTTTGTTTGTGTTTCTTTCAGTAGGAGAATAAGAACTGAGATTATGCTTATTCTTGGGAAGCTGAATCAATATCAAGAAATCTGTTATCCTTTCTAACGCTTGCTATCTGTTATCCTTTCTAACGCTTGCTATATAGCATGTTGACCACGTGTTCGCCGCCAGGCTAGACATAGTTCAGCTAGTCGTTAACAGATGGCGTTAGTGTGGCTCAGGCCCATAAATGGGCTGTTAGGCCAAGTAGTTTGTTTGTGTTTCTTTCAGTAGGAGAATAAGAACTGAGATTATGCTTATTCTTGGGAAGCTGAATCAATATCAAGAAATCTGTTATCCTTTCTAACGCTTGCTATCTGTTATCCTTTCTAACGCTTGCTATATAGCATGTTGACCACGTGTTCGCCGCCAGGCTAGACATAGTTCAGCTAGTCGTTAACAGATGGCGTTAGTGTGGCTCAGGCCCACAACTGGGCTGTTATGCCAAGTAGTTTGTTTGTGTTTCTTTCAGTAGGAGAATAAGAACTGAGATTATGCTTATTCTTGGGAAGCTGAATCAATATCAAGAAATCTGTTATTCTTTCTAACGCTTGCTATCTGTTATCCTTTCTAACGCTTGCTATATAGCATGTTGACCACGTGTTCGCCGCCAGGCTAGACATAGTTCAGCTAGTCGTTAACAGATGGCGTTAGTGTGGCTCAGGCCCACAACTGGGCTGTTATGCCAAGTAGTTTGTTTGTGTTTCTTTCACTAGGAGAATAAGAACTGAGATTATGCTTATTCTTGGGAAGCTGAATCAATATCAAGAAATCTGTTATCCTTTCTAACGCTTGCTATCTGTTGTCTTTTCTAACGCTTGCTATATAGCATGTTGACCACGTGTTCGTCGCTAGGCTAGACATAGTTCAGCTAGTCGTTAACAGATGGCGTTAGTGTGGCTCAGGCCCATAAATGGGCTGTTAGGCCAAGTAGTTTGTTTGTGTTTCTTTCAGTAGGAGAATAAGAACTGAGATTATGCTTATTCTTGGGAAGCTGAATCAATATCAAGAAATCTGTTATTCTTTCTAACGCTTGCTATCTGTTATCCTTTCTAACGCTTGCTATATAGCATGTTGACCACGTGTTCGCTGCCAGGCTAGACATAGTTCAGCTAGTCGTTAACAGATGGCGTTAGTGTGGCTCAGGCCCATAAATGGGCTGTTAGGCCAAGTAATTTGTTTGTGTTTCTTTCAGTAGGAGAATAAGAACTGAGATTATGCTTATTCTTGGGAAGCTGAATCAATATCAAGAAATCTGTTATCCTTTCTAACGCTTGCTATCTGTTATCCTTTCTAACGCTTGCTATATAGCATGTTGACCACGTGTTCGCCGCCAGGCTAGACATAGTTCAGCTAGTCGTTAACAGATGGCGTTAGTGTGGCTCAGGCCCATAAATGGGCTGTTAGGCCAAGTAGTTTGTTTGTGTTTCTTTCAGTAGGAGAATAAGAAGTGAGATTATGCTTATTCTTGGGAAGCTGAATCAATATCAAGAAATCTGTTATCCTTTCTAACGCTTGCTATCTGTTATCCTTTCTAACGCTTGCTATATAGCATGTTGACCACGTGTTCGCCGCCAGGCTAGACATAGTTCAGCTAGTCGTTAACAGATGGCGTTAGTGTGGCTCAGGCCCACAACTGGGCTGTTATGCCAAGTAGTTTGTTTGTGTTTCTTTCAGTAGGAGAATAAGAACTGAGATTATGCTTATTCTTGGGAAGCTGAATCAATATCAAGAAATCTGTTATCCTTTCTAACGCTTGCTATCTGTTATCCTTTCTAACGCTTGCTATATAGCATGTTGACCACGTGTTCGCCGCTAGGCTAGACATAGTTCAGCTAGTCGTTAACAGATGGCGTTAGTGTGGCGCAGGCCCATAAATGGGCTGTTAGGCCAAGTAGTTTGTTTGTGTTTCTTTCAGTAGGAGAATAAGAACTGAGATTATGCTTATTCTTGGGAAGCTGAATCAATATCAAGAAATCTGTTATCCTTTCTAACGCTTGCTATCTGTTATCCTTTCTAACGCTTGCTATATAGCATGTTGACCACGTGTTCGCCGCCAGGCTAGACATAGTTCAGCTAGTCGTTAACAGATGGCGTTAGTGTGGCTCAGGCCCATAAATGGGCTGTTAGGCCAAGTAGTTTGTTTGTGTTTCTTTCAGTAGGAGAATAAGAACTGAGATTATGCTTATTCTTGGGAAGCTGAATCAATATCAAGAAATCTGTTATCCTTTCTAACGCTTGCTATCTGTTATCCTTTCTAACGCTTGCTATATAGCATGTTGACCACGTGTTCGCCGCCAGGCTAGACATAGTTCAGCTAGTCGTTAACAGATGGCGTTAGTGTGGCTCAGGCCCACAACTGGGCTGTTATGCCAAGTAGTTTGTTTGTGTTTCTTTCAGTAGGAGAATAAGAACTGAGATTATGCTTATTCTTGGGAAGCTGAATCAATATCAAGAAATCTGTTATCCTTTCTAACGCTTGCTATCTGTTATCCTTTCTAACGCTTGCTATATAGCATGTTGACCACGTGTTCGCCGCCAGGCTAGACATAGTTCAGCTAGTCGTTAACAGATGGCGTTAGTGTGGCGCAGGCCCATAAATGGGCTGTTAGGCCAAGTAGTTTGTTTGTGTTTCTTTCAGTAGGAGAATAAGAACTGAGATTATGCTTATTCTTGGGAAGCTGAATCAATATCAAGAAATCTGTTATCCTTTCTAACGCTTGCTATCTGTTATCCTTTCTAACGCTTGCTATATAGCATGTTGACCACGTGTTCGCCGCCAGGCTAGACATAGTTCAGCTAGTCGTTAACAGATGGCGTTAGTGTGGCTCAGGCCCATAAATGGGCTGTTAGGCCAAGTAGTTTGTTTGTGTTTCTTTCAGTAGGAGAATAAGAACTGAGATTATGCTTATTCTTGGGAAGCTGAATCAATATCAAGAAATCTGTTATCCTTTCTAACGCTTGCTATCTGTTATCCTTTCTAACGCTTGCTATATAGCATGTTGACCACGTGTTCGCCGCCAGGCTAGACATAGTTCAGCTAGTCGTTAACAGATGGCGTTAGTGTGGCTCAGGCCCACAACTGGGCTGTTATGCCAAGTAGTTTGTTTGAGTTTCTTTCAGTAGGAGAATAAGAACTGAGATTATGCTTATTCTTGGGAAGCTGAATCAATATCAAGAAATCTGTTATCCTTTCTAACGCTTGCTATCTGTTATCCTTTCTAACGCTTGCTATATAGCATGTTGACCACGTGTTCGCCGCCAGGCTAGACATAGTTCAGCTAGTCGTTAACAGATGGCGTTAGTGTGGCGCAGGCCCATAAATGGGCTGTTAGGCCAAGTAGTTTGTTTGTGTTTCTTTCAGTAGGAGAATAAGAACTGAGATTATGCTTATTCTTGGGAAGCTGAATCAATATCAAGAAATCTGTTATCCTTTCTAACGCTTGCTATCTGTTATCCTTTCTAACGCTTGCTATATAGCATGTTGACCACGTGTTCGCCGCCAGGCTAGACATAGTTCAGCTAGTCGTTAACAGATGGCGTTAGTGTGGCTCAGGCCCATAAATGGGCTGTTAGGCCAAGTAGTTTGTTTGTGTTTCTTTCAGTAGGAGAATAAGAACTGAGATTATGCTTATTCTTGGGAAGCTGAATCAATATCAAGAAATCTGTTATCCTTTCTAACGCTTGCTATCTGTTATCCTTTCTAACGCTTGCTATATAGCATGTTGACCACGTGTTCGCCGCCAGGCTAGACATAGTTCAGCTAGTCGTTAACAGATGGCGTTAGTGTGGCTCAGGCCCACAACTGGGCTGTTATGCCAAGTAGTTTGTTTGTGTTTCTATCAGTAGGAGAATAAGAACTGAGATTATGCTTATTCTTGGGAAGCTGAATCAATATCAAGAAATCTGTTATCCTTTCTAACGCTTGCTATCTGTTATCCTTTCTAACGCTTGCTATATAGCATGTTGACCACGTGTTCGCCGCCAGGCTAGACATAGTTCAGCTAGTCGTTAACAGATGGCGTTAGTGTGGCGCAGGCCCATAAATGGGCTGTTAGGCCAAGTAGTTTGTTTGTGTTTCTTTCAGTAGGAGAATAAGAACTGAGATTATGCTTATTCCTGGGAAGCTGAATCAATATCAAGAAATCTGTTATCCTTTCTAACGCTTGCTATCTGTTATCCTTTCTAACGCTTGCTATATAGCATGTTGACCACGTGTTCGCCGCCAGGCTAGACATAGTTCAGCTAGTCGTTAACAGATGGCGTTAGTGTGGCTCAGGCCCATAAATGGGCTGTTAGGCCAAGTAGTTTGTTTGTGTTTCTTTCAGTAGGAGAATAAGAACTGAGATTATGCTTATTCTTGGGAAGCTGAATCAATATCAAGAAATCTGTTATCCTTTCTAACGCTTGCTATCTGTTATCCTTTCTAACGCTTGCTATATAGCATGTTGACCACCTGTTCGCCGCCAGGCTAGACATAGTTCAGCTAGTCGTTAACAGATGGCGTTAGTGTGGCTCAGGCCCATAAATGGGCTGTTAGGCCAAGTAGTTTGTTTGTGTTTCTTTCAGTAGGAGAATAAGAACTGAGATTATGCTTATTCTTGGGAAGCTGAATCAATATCAAGAAATCTGTTATCCTTTCTAACGCTTGCTATCTGTTATCCTTTCTAACGCTTGCTATATAGCATGTTGACCACGTGTTCGCCGCCAGGCTAGACATAGTTCAGCTAGTCGTTAACAGATGGCGTTAGTGTGGCTCAGGCCCACAACTGGGCTGTTATGCCAAGTAGTTTGTTTGTGTTTCTTTCAGTAGGAGAATAAGAACTGAGATTATGCTTATTCTTGGGAAGCTGAATCAATATCAAGAAATCTGTTATCCTTTCTAACGCTTGCTATCTGTTATCCTTTCTAACGCTTGCTATATAGCATGTTGACCACGTGTTCGCCGCTAGGCTAGACATAGTTCAGCTAGTCGTTAACAGATGGCGTTAGTGTGGCGCAGGCCCATAAATGGGCTGTTAGGCCAAGTAGTTTGTTTGTGTTTCTTTCAGTAGGAGAATAAGAACTGAGATTATGCTTATTCTTGGGAAGCTGAATCAAAATCAAGAAATCTGTTATCCTTTCTAACGCTTGCTATCTGTTATCCTTTCTAACGCTTGCTATATAGCATGTTGACCACGTGTTCGCCGCCAGGCTAGACATAGTTCAGCTAGTCGTTAACAGATGGCGTTAGTGTGGCTCAGGCCCATAAATGGGCTGTTATGCCACGTAGTTTGTTTGTGTTTCTTTCAGTAGGAGAATAAGAACTGAGATTATGCTTATTCTTGGGAAGCTGAATCAATATCAAGAAATCTGTTATCCTTTCCAACGCTTGCTATCTGTTATCCTTTCTAACGCTTGCTATATAGCATGTTGACCACGTGTTCGCCGCCAGGCTAGACATAGTTCAGCTACTCGTTAACAGATGGCGTTAGTGTGGCTCAGGCCCACAACTGGGCTGTTATGCCAAGTAGTTTGTTTGTGTTTCTTTCAGTAGGAGAATAAGAACTGAGATTATGCTTATTCTTGGGAAGCTGAATCAATATCAAGAAATCTGTTATCCTTTCTAACGCTTGCTATCTGTTATCCTTTCTAACGCTTGCTATATAGCATGTTGACCACGTGTTCGCCGCCAGGCTAGATATAGTTCAGCTAGTCGTTAACAGATGGCGCTAGTGTGGCGCAGGCCCATAAATGGGCTGTTAGGCCAAGTAGTTTGTTTGTGTTTCTTTCAGTAGGAGAATAAGAACTGAGATTATGCTTATTCTTGGGAAGCTGAATCAATATCAAGAAATCTGTTATCCTTTCTAACGCTTGCTATCTGTTATCCTTTCTAACGCTTGCTATATAGCATGTTGACCACGTGTTCGCCGCCAGGCTAGATATAGTTCAGCTAGTCGTTAACAGATGGCGTTAGTGTGGCGCAGGCCCATAAATGGGCTGTTATGCCAAGTAGTTTCTTTGTGTTTCTTTCAGTAGGAGAATAAGAACTGAGATTATGCTTATTCTTGGGAAGCTGAATCAATATCAAGAAATCTGTTATCCTTTCTAACGCTTGCTATCTGTTATCCTTTCTAACACTTGCTATATAGCATGTTGACCACGTGTTCGCCGCCAGGCTAGACATAGTTCAGCTAGTCGTTAACAGATGGCGTTAGTGTGGCTCAGGCCCACAACTGGGCTGTTATGCCAAGTAGTTTGTTTGTGTTTCTTTCAGTAGGAGAATAAGAACTGAGATTATGCTTATTCTTGGGAAGCTGAATCAATATCAAGAAATCTGTTATCCTTTCTAACGCTTGCTATCTGTTGTCTTTTCTAACGCTTGCTATATAGCATGTTGACCACGTGTTCGTCGCTAGGCTAGACATAGTTCAGCTAGTCGTTAACAGATGGCGTTAGTGTGGCTCAGGCCCATAAATGGGCTGTTAGGCCAAGTAGTTTGTTTGTGTTTCTTTCAGTAGGAGAATAAGAACTGAGATTATGCTTATTCTTGGGAAGCTGAATCAATATCAAGAAATCTGTTATCCTTTCTAACGCTTGCTATCTGTTGTCTTTTCTAACGCTTGCTATATAGCATGTTGACCACGTGTTCGCTGCCAGGCTAGACATAGTTCAGCTAGTCGTTAACAGATGGCGTTAGTGTGGCTCAGGCCCACAACTGGGCTGTTATGCCAAGTAGTTTGTTTGTGTTTCTTTCAGTAGGAGAATAAGAACTGAGATTATGCTTATTCTTGGGAAGCTGAATCAATATCAAGAAATCTGTTATCCTTTCTAACGCTTGCTATCTGTTATCCTTTCTAACGCTTGCTATATAGCATGTTGACCACGTGTTCGCCGCCAGGCTAGACATAGTTCAGCTAGTCGTTAACAGATGGCGTTAGTGTGGCGCAGGCCCATAAATGGGCTGTTAGGCCAAGTAGTTTGTTTGTGTTTCTTTCAGTAGGAGAATAAGAACTGAGATTATGCTTATTTTTGGGAAGCTGAATCAATATCAAGAAATCTGTTATCCTTTCTAACGCTTGCTATCTGTTATCCTTTCTAACGCTTGCTATATAGCATGTTGACCACGTGTTCGCCGCTAGGCTAGACATAGTTCAGCTAGTCGTTAACAGATGGCGTTAGTGTGGCGCAGGCCCATAAATGGGCTGTTAGGCCAAGTAGTTTGTTTGTGTTTCTTTCAGTAGGAGAATAAGAACTGAGATTATGCTTATTCTTGGGAAGCTGAATCAATATCAAGAAATCTGTTATCCTTTCTAACGCTTGCTATCTGTTATCCTTTCTAACGCTTGCTATATAGCATGTTGACCACGTGTTCGCCGCCAGGCTAGACATAGTTCAGCTAGTCGTTAACAGATGGCGTTAGTGTGGCTCAGGCCCATAAATGGGCTGTTAGGCCAAGTAGTTTGTGTTTCTTTCAGTAGGAGAATAAGAACTGAGATTATGCTTATTCTTGGGAAGCTGAATCAATATCAAGAAATCTGTTATCCTTTCTAACGCTTGCTATCTGTTATCCTTTCTAACGCTTGCTATATAGCATGTTGACCACGTGTTCGCCGCCAGGCTAGACATAGTTCAGCTAGTCGTTAACAGATGGCGTTAGTGTGGCTCAGGCCCACAACTGGGCTGTTATGCCAAGTAGTTTGTTTGTGTTTCTTTCAGTAGGAGAATAAGAACTGAGATTATGCTTATTCTTGGGAAGCTGAATCAATATCAAGAAATCTGTTATCCTTTCTAACGCTTGCTATCTGTTATCCTTTCTAACGCTTGCTATATAGCATGTTGACCACGTGTTCGCCGCCAGGCTAGACATAGTTCAGCTAGTCGTTAACAGATGGCGTTAGTGTGGCTCAGGCCCACAACTGGGCTGTTATGCCAAGTAGTTTGTTTGTGTTTCTTTCAGTAGGAGAATAAGAACTGAGATTATGCTTATTCTTGGGAAGCTGAATCAATATCAAGAAATCTGTTATCCTTTCTAACGCTTGCTATCTGTTATCCTTTCTAACGCTTGCTATATAGCATGTTGACCACGTGTTCGCCGCCAGGCTAGACATAGTTCAGCTAGTCGTTAACAGATGGCGTTAGTGTGGCTCAGGCCCATAAATGGGCTGTTAGGCCAAGTAGTTTGTTTGTGTTTCTTTCAGTAGGAGAATAAGAACTGAGATTATGCTTATTCTTGGGAAGCTGAATCAATATCAAGAAATCTGTTATCCTTTCTAACGCTTGCTATCTGTTATCCTTTCTAACGCTTGCTATATAGCATGTTGACCACGTGTTCGCCGCCAGGCTAGACATAGTTCAGCTAGTCGTTAACAGATGGCGTTAGTGTGGCTCAGGCCCACAACTGGGCTGTTATGCCAAGTAGTTTGTTTGTGTTTCTTTCAGTAGGAGAATAAGAACTGAGATTATGCTTATTCTTGGGAAGCTGAATCAATATCAAGAAATCTGTTATCCTTTCTAACGCTTGCTATCTGTTATCCTTTCTAACGCTTGCTATATAGCATGTTGACCACGTGTTCGCCGCCAGGCTAGACATAGTTCAGCTAGTCGTTAACAGATGGCATTAGTGTGGCGCAGGCCCATAAATGGGCTGTTAGGCCAAGTAGTTTGTTTGTGTTTCTTTCAGTAGGAGAATAAGAACTGAGATTATGCTTATTCTTGGGAAGCTGAATCAATATCAAGAAATCTGTTATCCTTTCTAACGCTTGCTATCTGTTATCCTTTCTAACGCTTGCTATATAGCATGTTGACCACGTGTTCGCCGCCAGGCTAGATATAGTTCAGCTAGTCGTTAACAGATGGCGTTAGTGTGGCTCAGGCCCATAAATGGGCTGTTAGGCCAAGTAGTTTGTTTGTGTTTCTTTCAGTAGGAGAATAAGAACTGAGATTATGCTTATTCTTGGGAAGCTGAATCAATATCAAGAAATCTGTTATCCTTTCTAACGCTTGCTATCTGTTATCCTTTCTAACGCTTGCTATATAGCATGTTGACCACGTGTTCGCCGCCAGGCTAGACATAGTTCAGCTAGTCGTTAACAGATGGCGTTAGTGTGGCTCAGGCCCACAACTGGGCTGTTATGCCAAGTAGTTTGTTTGTGTTTCTTTCAGTAGGAGAATAAGAACTGAGATTATGCTTATTCTTGGGAAGCTGAATCAATATCAAGAAATCTGTTATCCTTTCTAACGCTTGCTATCTGTTATCCTTTCTAACGCTTGCTATATAGCATGTTGACCACGTGTTCGCCGCTAGGCTAGACATAGTTCAGCTAGTCGTTAACAGATGGCGTTAGTGTGGCTCAGGCCCATAAATGGGCTGTTAGGCCAAGTAGTTTGTTTGTGTTTCTTTCAGTAGGAGAATAAGAACTGAGATTATGCTTATTCTTGGGAAGCTGAATCAATATCAAGAAATCTGTTATCCTTTCTAACGCTTGCTATCTGTTATCCTTTCTAACGCTTGCTATATAGCATGTTGACCACGTGTTCGCCGCCAGGCTAGACATAGTTCAGCTAGTCGTTAACAGATGGCGTTAGTGTGGCTCAGGCCCATAAATGGGCTGTTATGCCAAGTAGTTTGTTTGTGTTTCTTTCAGTAGGAGAATAAGAACTGAGATTATGCTTATTCTTGGGAAGCTGAATCAATATCAAGAAATCTGTTATCCTTTCTAACGCTTGCTATCTGTTATCCTTTCTAACGCTTGCTATATAGCATGTTGACCACGTGTTCGCCGCCAGGCTAGACATAGTTCAGCTAGTCGTTAACAGATGGCGTTAGTGTGGCTCAGGCCCACAACTGGGCTGTTATGCCAAGTAGTTTGTTTGTGTTTCTTTCAGTAGGAGAATAAGAACTGAGATTATGCTTATTCTTGGGAAGCTGAATCAATATCAAGAAATCTGTTATCCTTTCTAACGCTTGCTATCTGTTATCCTTTCTAACGCTTGCTATATAGCATGTTGACCACGTGTTCGCCGCCAGGCTAGACATAGTTCAGCTAGTCGTTAACAGATGGCGTTAGTGTGGCGCAGGCCCATAAATGGGCTGTTAGGCCAAGTAGTTTGTTTGTGTTTCTTTCAGTAGGAGAATAAGAACTGAGATTATGCTTATTCTTGGGAAGCTGAATCAATATCAAGAAATCTGTTATCCTTTCTAACGCTTGCTATCTGTTATCCTTTCTAACGCTTGCTATATAGCATGTTGACCACGTGTTCGCCGCCAGGCTAGACATAGTTCAGCTAGTCGTTAACAGATGGCGTTAGTGTGGCTCAGGCCCATAAATGGGCTGTTAGGCCAAGTAGTTTGTTTGTGTTTCTTTCAGTAGGAGAATAAGAACTGAGATTATGCTTATTCTTGGGAAGCTGAATCAATATCAAGAAATCTGTTATCCTTTCTAACGCTTGCTATCTGTTATCCTTTCTAACGCTTGCTATATAGCATGTTGACCACGTGTTCGCCGCCAGGCTAGACATAGTTCAGCTAGTCGTTAACAGATGGCGTTAGTGTGGCTCAGGCCCACAACTGGGCTGTTATGCCAAGTAGTTTGTTTGTGTTTCTTTCAGTAGGAGAATAAGAACTGAGATTATGCTTATTCTTGGGAAGCTGAATCAATATCAAGAAATCTGTTATCCTTTCTAACGCTTGCTATCTGTTATCCTTTCTAACGCTTGCTATATAGCATGTTGACCACGTGTTCGCCGCCAGGCTAGACATAGTTCAGCTAGTCGTTAACAGATGGCGTTAGTGTGGCGCAGGCCCATAAATGGGCTGTTAGGCCAAGTAGTTTGTTTGTGTTTCTTTCAGTAGGAGAATAAGAACTGAGATTATGCTTATTCTTGGGAAGCTGAATCAATATCAAGAAATCTGTTATCCTTTCTAACGCTTGCTATCTGTTATCCTTTCTAACGCTTGCTATATAGCATGTTGACCACGTGTTCGCCGCCAGGCTAGACATAGTTCAGCTAGTCGTTAACAGATGGCGTTAGTGTGGCTCAGGCCCATAAATGGGCTGTTAGGCCAAGTAGTTTGTTTGTGTTTCTTTCAGTAGGAGAATAAGAACTGAGATTATGCTTATTCTTGGGAAGCTGAATCAATATCAAGAAATCTGTTATCCTTTCTAACGCTTGCTATCTGTTATCCTTTCTAACGCTTGCTATATAGCATGTTGACCACGTGTTCGCCGCCAGGCTAGACATAGTTCAGCTAGTCGTTAACAGATGGCGTTAGTGTGGCTCAGGCCCACAACTGGGCTGTTATGCCAAGTAGTTTGTTTGTGTTTCTTTCAGTAGGAGAATAAGAACTGAGATTATGCTTATTCTTGGGAAGCTGAATCAATATCAAGAAATCTGTTATCCTTTCTAACGCTTGCTATCTGTTATCCTTTCTAACGCTTGCTATATAGCATGTTGACCACGTGTTCGCCGCCAGGCTAGACATAGTTCAGCTAGTCGTTAACAGATGGCGTTAGTGTGGCGCAGGCCCATAAATGGGCTGTTAGGCCAAGTAGTTTGTTTGTGTTTCTTTCAGTAGGAGAATAAGAACTGAGATTATGCTTATTCTTGGGAAGCTGAATCAATATCAAGAAATCTGTTATCCTTTCTAACGCTTGCTATCTGTTATCCTTTCTAACGCTTACTATATAGCATGTTGACCACGTGTTCGCCGCCAGGCTAGACATAGTTCAGCTAGTCGTTAACAGATGGCGTTAGTGTGGCTCAGGCCCATAAATGGGCTGTTAGGCCAAGTAGTTTGTTTGTGTTTCTTTCAGTAGGAGAATAAGAACTGAGATTATGCTTATTCTTGGGAAGCTGAATCAATATCAAGAAATCTGTTATCCTTTCTAACGCTTGCTATCTGTTATCCTTTCTAACGCTTGCTATATAGCATGTTGACCACGTGTTCGCCGCCAGGCTAGACATAGTTCAGCTAGTCGTTAACAGATGGCGTTAGTGTGGCTCAGGCCCACAACTGGGCTGTTATGCCAAGTAGTTTGTTTGTGTTTCTTTCAGTAGGAGAATAAGAACTGAGATTATGCTTATTCTTGGGAAGCTGAATCAATATCAAGAAATCTGTTATCCTTTCTAACGCTTGCTATCTGTTATCCTTTCTAACGCTTGCTATATAGCATGTTGACCACGTGTTCGCCGCCAGGCTAGACATAGTTCAGCTAGTCGTTAACAGATGGCGTTAGTGTGGCGCAGGCCCATAAATGGGCTGTTAGGCCAAGTAGTTTGTTTGTGTTTCTTTCAGTAGGAGAATAAGAACTGAGATTATGCTTATTCTTGGGAAGCTGAATCAATATCAAGAAATCTGTTATCCTTTCTAACGCTTGCTATCTGTTATCCTTTCTAACGCTTGCTATATAGCATGTTGACCACGTGTTCGCCGCCAGGCTAGACATAGTTCAGCTAGTCGTTAACAGATGGCGTTAGTGTGGCTCAGGCCCATAAATGGGCTGTTAGGCCAAGTAGTTTGTTTGTGTTTCTTTCAGTAGGAGAATAAGAACTGAGATTATGCTTATTCTTGGGAAGCTGAATCAATATCAAGAAATCTGTTATCCTTTCTAACGCTTGCTATCTGTTATCCTTTCTAACGCTTGCTATATAGCATGTTGACCACGTGTTCGCCGCCAGGCTAGACATAGTTCAGCTAGTCGTTAACAGATGGCGTTAGTGTGGCTCAGGCCCGCAACTGGGCTGTTATGCCAAGTAGTTTGTTTGTGTTTCTTTCAGTAGGAGAATAAGAACTGAGATTATGCTTATTCTTGGGAAGCTGAATCAATATCAAGAAATCTGTTATCCTTTCTAACGCTTGCTATCTGTTATCCTTTCTAACGCTTGCTATATAGCATGTTGACCACGTGTTCGCCGCCAGGCTAGACATAGTTCAGCTAGTCGTTAACAGATGGCGTTAGTGTGGCGCAGGCCCATAAATGGGCTGTTAGGCCAAGTAGTTTGTTTGTGTTTCTTTCAGTAGGAGAATAAGAACTGAGATTATGCTTATTCTTGGGAAGCTGAATCAATATCAAGAAATCTGTTATCCTTTCTAACGCTTGCTATCTGTTATCCTTTCTAACGCTTGCTATATAGCATGTTGACCACGTGTTCGCCGCCAGGCTAGACATAGTTCAGCTAGTCGTTAACAGATGGCGTTAGTGTGGCTCAGGCCCATAAATGGGCTGTTAGGCCAAGTAGTTTGTTTGTGTTTCTTTCAGTAGGAGAATAAGAACTGAGATTATGCTTATTCTTGGGAAGCTGAATCAATATCAAGAAATCTGTTATCCTTTCTAACGCTTGCTATCTGTTATCCTTTCTAACGCTTGCTATATAGCATGTTGACCAAGTGTTCGCCGCCAGGCTAGACATAGTTCAGCTAGTCGTTAACAGATGGCGTTAGTGTGGCTCAGGCCCACAACTGGGCTGTTATGCCAAGTAGTTTGTTTGTGTTTCTTTCAGTAGGAGAATAAGAACTGAGATTATGCTTATTCTTGGGAAGCTGAATCAATATCAAGAAATCTGTTATCCTTTCTAACGCTTGCTATCTGTTATCCTTTCTAACGCTTGCTATATAGCATGTTGACCACGTGTTCGCCGCCAGGCTAGACATAGTTCAGCTAGTCGTTAACAGATGGCGTTAGTGTGGCGCAGGCCCATAAATGGGCTGTTAGGCCAAGTAGTTTGTTTGTGTTTCTTTCAGTAGGAGAATAAGAACTGAGATTATGCTTTTTCTTGGGAAGCTGAATCAATATCAAGAAATCTGTTATCCTTTCTAACGCTTGCTATCTGTTATCCTTTCTAACGCTTGCTATATAGCATGTTGACCACGTGTTCGCCGCCAGGCTAGACATAGTTCAGCTAGTCGTTAACAGATGGCGTTAGTGTGGCTCAGGCCCATAAATGGGCTGTTAGGCCAAGTAGTTTGTTTGTGTTTCTTTCAGTAGGAGAATAAGAACTGAGATTATGCTTATTCTTGGGAAGCTGAATCAATATCAAGAAATCTGTTATCCTTTCTAACGCTTGCTATCTGTTATCCTTTCTAACGCTTGCTATATAGCATGTTGACCACGTGTTCGCCGCCAGGCTAGACATAGTTCAGCTAGTCGTTAACAGATGGCGTTAGTGTGGCTCAGGCCCACAACTGGGCTGTTATGCCAAGTAGTTTGTTTGTGTTTCTTTCAGTAGGAGAATAAGAACTGAGATTATGCTTATTCTTGGGAAGCTGAATCAATATCAAGAAATCTGTTATCCTTTCTAACGCTTGCTATCTGTTATCCTTTCTAACGCTTGCTATATAGCATGTTGACCACGTGTTCGCCGCCAGGCTAGACATAGTTCAGCTAGTCGTTAACAGATGGCGTTAGTGTGGCGCAGGCCCATAAATGGGCTGTTAGGCCAAGTAGTTTGTTTGTGTTTCTTTCAGTAGGAGAATAAGAACTGAGATTATGCTTATTCTTGGGAAGCTGAATCAATATCAAGAAATCTGTTATCCTTTCTAACGCTTGCTATCTGTTATCCTTTCTAACGCTTGCTATATAGCATGTTGACCACGTGTTCGCCGCCAGGCTAGACATAGTTCAGCTAGTCGTTAACAGATGGCGTTAGTGTGGCTCAGGCCCATAAATGGGCTGTTAGGCCAAGTAGTTTGTTTGTGTTTCATTCAGTAGGAGAATAAGAACTGAGATTATGCTTATTCTTGGGAAGCTGAATCAATATCAAGAAATCTGTTATCCTTTCTTACGCTTGCTATCTGTTATCCTTTCTAATGCTTGCTATATAGCATGTTGACCACGTGTTCGCCGCCAGGCTAGACATAGTTCAGCTAGTCGTTAACAGATGGCGTTAGTGTGGCTCAGGCCCACAACTGGGCTGTTATGCCAAGTAGTTTGTTTGTGTTTCTTTCAGTAGGAGAATAAGAACTGAGATTATGCTTATTCTTGGGAAGCTGAATCAATATCAAGAAATCTGTTATCCTTTCTTCGTTTGCTATCTGTTATCCTTTCTAACGCTTGCTATATAGCATGTTGACCACGTGTTCGCCGCCAGGCTAGACATAGTTCAGCTAGTCGTTAACAGATGGCGTTAGTGTGGCGCAGGCCCATAAATGGGCTGTTAGGCCAAGTAGTTTGTTTGTGTTTCTTTCAGTAGGAGAATAAGAACTGAGATTATGCTTATTCTTGGGAAGCTGAATCAATATCAAGAAATCTGTTATCCTTTCTAACGCTTGCTATCTGTTATCCTTTCTAACGCTTGCTATATAGCATGTTGACCACGTGTTCGCCGCCAGGCTAGACATAGTTCAGCTAGTCGTTAACAGATGGCGTTAGTGTGGCTCAGGCCCATAAATGGGCTGTTAGGCCAAGTAGTTTGTTTGTGTTTCTTTCAGTAGGAGAATAAGAACTGAGATTATGCTTATTCTTGGGAAGCTGAATCAATATCAAGAAATCTGTTATCCTTTCTAACGCTTGCTATCTGTTATCCTTTCTAACGCTTGCTATATAGCATGTTGAACACGTGTTCGCCGCCAGGCTAGACATAGTTCAGCTAGTCGTTAACAGATGGCGTTAGTGTGGCTCAGGCCCACAACTGGGCTGTTATGCCAAGTAGTTTGTTTGTGTTTCTTTCAGTAGGAGAATAAGAACTGAGATTATGCTTATTCTTGGGAAGCTGAATCAATATCAAGAAATCTGTTATCCTTTCTAACGCTTGCTATCTGTTATCCTTTCTAACGCTTGCTATATAGCATGTTGACCACGTGTTCGCCGCCAGGCTAGACATAGTTCAGCTAGTCGTTAACAGATGGCGTTAGTGTGGCGCAGGCCCATAAATGGGCTGTTAGGCCAAGTAGTTTGTTTGTGTTTCTTTCAGTAGGAGAATAAGAACTGAGATTATGCTTATTCTTGGGAAGCTGAATCAATATCAAGAAATCTGTTATCCTTTCTAACGCTTGCTATCTGTTATCCTTTCTAACGCTTGCTATATAGCATGTTGACCACGTGTTCGCCGCCAGGCTAGACATAGTTCAGCTAGTCGTTAACAGATGGCGTTAGTGTGGCTCAGGCCCACAACTGGGCTGTTATGCCAAGTAGTTTGTTTGTGTTTCTTTCAGTAGGAGAATAAGAACTGAGATTATGCTTATTCTTGGGAAGCTGAATCAATATCAAGAAATCTGTTATCCTTTCTAACGCTTGCTATCTGTTATCCTTTCTAACGCTTGCTATATAGCATGTTGACCACGTGTTCGCCGCTAGGCTAGACATAGTTCAGCTAGTCGTTAACAGATGGCGTTAGTGTGGCGCAGGCCCATAAATGGGCTGTTAGGCCAAGTAGTTTGTTTGTGTTTCTTTCAGTAGGAGAATAAGAACTGAGATTATGCTTATTCTTGGGAAGCTGAATCAATATCAAGAAATCTGTTATCCTTTCTAACGCTTGCTATCTGTTATCCTTTCTAACGCTTGCTATATAGCATGTTGACCACGTGTTCGCCGCCAGGCTAGACATAGTTCAGCTAGTCGTTAACAGATGGCGTTAGTGTGGCTCAGGCCCATAAATGGGCTGTTAGGCCAAGTAGTTTGTTTGTGTTTCTTTCAGTAGGAGAATAAGAACTGAGATTATGCTTATTCTTGGGAAGCTGAATCAATATCAAGAAATCTGTTATCCTTTCTAACGCTTGCTATCTGTTATCCTTTCTAACGCTTGCTATATAGCATGTTGACCACGTGTTCGCCGCCAGGCTAGACATAGTTCAGCTAGTCGTTAACAGATGGCGTTAGTGTGGCTCAGGCCCACAACTGGGCTGTTATGCCAAGTAGTTTGTTTGTGTTTCTTTCAGTAGGAGAATAAGAACTGAGATTATGCTTATTCTTGGGAAGCTGAATCAATATCAAGAAATCTGTTATCCTTTCTAACGCTTGCTATCTGTTATCCTTTCTAACGCTTGCTATATAGCATGTTGACCACGTGTTCGCCGCCAGGCTAGACATAGTTCAGCTAGTCGTTAACAGATGGCGTTAGTGTGGCTCAGGCCCATAAATGGGCTGTTAGGCCAAGTAGTTTGTTTGTGTTTCTTTCAGTAGGAGAATAAGAACTGAGATTATGCTTATTCTTGGGAAGCTGAATCAATATCAAGAAATCTGTTATCCTTTCTAACGCTTGCTATCTGTTATCCTTTCTAACGCTTGCTATATAGCATGTTGACCACGTGTTCGCCGCCAGGCTAGACATAGTTCAGCTAGTCGTTAACAGATGGCGTTAGTGTGGCTCAGGCCCACAACTGGGCTGTTATGCCAAGTAGTTTGTTTGTGTTTCTTTCAGAAGGAGAATAAGAACTGAGATTATGCTTATTCTTGGGAAGCTGAATCAATATCAAGAAATCTGTTATCCTTTCTAACGCTTGCTATCTGTTATCCTTTCTAACGCTTGCTATATAGCATGTTGACCACGTGTTCGCCGCCAGGCTAGACATAGTTCAGCTAGTCGTTAACAGATGGCGTTAGTGTGGCGCAGGCCCATAAATGGGCTGTTAGGCCAAGTAGTTTGTTTGTGTTTCTTTCAGTAGGAGAATAAGAACTGAGATTATGCTTATTCTTGGGAAGCTGAATCAATATCAAGAAATCTGTTATCCTTTCTAACGCTTGCTATCTGTTATCCTTTCTAACGCTTGCTATATAGCATGTTGACCACGTGTTCGCCGCCAGGCTAGACATAGTTCAGCTAGTCGTTAACAGATGGCGTTAGTGTGGCTCAGGCCCATAAATGGGCTGTTAGGCCAAGTAGTTTGTTTGTGTTTCTTTCAGTAGGAGAATAAGAACTGAGATTATGCTTATTCTTGGGAAGCTGAATCAATATCAAGAAATCTGTTATCCTTTCTAACGCTTGCTATCTGTTATCCTTTCTAACGCTTGCTATATAGCATGTTGACCACGTGTTCGCCGCCAGGCTAGACATAGTTCAGCTAGTCGTTAACAGATGGCGTTAGTGTGGCTCAGGCCCACAACTGGGCTGTTATGCCAAGTAGTTTGTTTGTGTTTCTTTCAGTAGGAGAATAAGAACTGAGATTATGCTTATTCTTGGGAAGCTGAATCAATATCAAGAAATCTGTTATCCTTTCTAACGCTTGCTATCTGTTATCCTTTCTAACGCTTGCTATATAGCATGTTGACCACGTGTTCGCCGCCAGGCTAGACATAGTTCAGCTAGTCGTTAACAGATGGCGTTAGTGTGGCGCAGGCCCATAAATGGGCTGTTAGGCCAAGTAGTTTGTTTGTGTTTCTTTCAGTAGGAGAATAAGAACTGAGATTATGCTTATTCTTGGGAAGCTGAATCAATATCAAGAAATCTGTTATCCTTTCTAACGCTTGCTATCTGTTATCCTTTCTAACGCTTGCTATATAGCATGTTGACCACGTGTTCGCCGCCAGGCTAGACATAGTTCAGCTAGTCGTTAACAGATGGCGTTAGTGTGGCTCAGGCCCATAAATGGGCTGTTAGGCCAAGTAGTTTGTTTGTGTTTCTTTCAGTAGGAGAATAAGAACTGAGATTATGCTTATTCTTGGGAAGCTGAATCAATATCAAGAAATCTGTTATCCTTTCTAACGCTTGCTATCTGTTATCCTTTCTAACGCTTGCTATATAGCATGTTGACCACGTGTTCGCCGCCAGGCTAGACATAGTTCAGCTAGTCGTTAACAGATGGCGTTAGTGTGGCTCAGGCCCATAAATGGGCTGTTAGGCCAAGTAGTTTGTTTGTGTTTCTTTCACTAGGAGAATAAGAACTGAGATTATGCTTATTCTTGGGAAGCTGAATCAATATCAAGAAATCTGTTATCCTTTCTAACGCTTGCTATCTGTTATCCTTTCTAACGCTTGCTATATAGCATGTTGACCACGTGTTCGCCGCCAGGCTAGACATAGTTCAGCTAGTCGTTAACAGATGGCGTTAGTGTGGCTCAGGCCCACAACTGGGCTGTTATGCCAAGTAGTTTGTTTGTGTTTCTTTCAGTAGGAGAATAAGAACTGAGATTATGCTTATTCTTGGGAAGCTGAATCAATATCAAGAAATCTGTTATCCTTTCTAACGCTTGCTATCTGTTGTCTTTTCTAACGCTTGCTATATAGCATGTTGACCACGTGTTCGTCGCTAGGCTAGACATAGTTCAGCTAGTCGTTAACAGATGGCGTTAGTGTGGCTCAGGCCCATAAATGGGCTGTTAGGCCAAGTAGTTTGTTTGTGTTTCTTTCAGTAGGAGAATAAGAACTGAGATTATGCTTATTCTTGGGAAGCTGAATCAATATCAAGAAATCTGTTATCCTTTCTAACGCTTGCTATCTGTTATCCTTTCTAACGCTTGCTATATAGCATGTTGACCACGTGTTCGCTGCCAGGCTAGACATAGTTCAGCTAGTCGTTAACAGATGGCGTTAGTGTGGCTCAGGCCCATAAATGGGCTGTGAGGCCAAGTAATTTGTTTGTGTTTCTTTCAGTAGGAGAATAAGAACTGAGATTATGCTTATTCTTGGGAAGCTGAATCAATATCAAGAAATATGTTATCCTTTCTAACGCTTGCTATCTGTTATCCTTTCTAACGCTTGCTATATAGCATGTTGACCACGTGTTCGCCGCCAGGCTACACATAGTTCAGCTAGTCGTTAACAGATGGCGTTAGTGTGGCTCAGGCCCATAAATGGGCTGTTATGCCAAGTAGTTTGTTTGTGTTTCTTTCAGTAGGAGAATAAGAACTGAGATTATGCTTATTCTTGGGAAGCTGAATCAATATCAAGAAATCTGTTATCCTTTTTAACGCTTGCTATCTGTTATCCTTTCTAACGCTTGCTATATAGCATGTTGACCACGTGTTCGCCGCCAGGCTAGACATAGTTCAGCTAGTCGTTAACAGATGGCGTTAGTGTGGCTCAGGCCCACAACTGGGCTGTTATGCCAAGTAGTTTGTTTGTGTTTCTTTCAGTAGGAGAATAAGAACTGAGATTATGCTTATTCTTGGGAAGCTGAATCAATATCAAGAAATCTGTTATCCTTTCTAACGCTTGCTATCTGTTATCCTTTCTAACGCTTGCTATATAGCATGTTGACCACGTGTTCGCCGCCAGGCTAGACATAGTTCAGCTAGTCGTTAACAGATGGCGTTAGTGTGGCGCAGGCACATAAATGGGCTGTTAGGCCAAGTAGTTTGTTTGTGTTTCTTTCAGTAGGAGAATAAGAACTTAGATTATGCTTATTCTTGGGAAGCTGAATCAATATCAAGAAATCTGTTATCCTTTCTAACGCTTGCTATCTGTTATCCTTTCTAACGCTTGCTATATAGCATGTTGACCACGTGTTCGCCGCCAGGCTAGACATAGTTCAGCTAGTCGTTAACAGATGGCGTTAGTGTGGCTCAGGCCCACAACTGGGCTGTTATGCCAAGTAGTTTGTTTGTGTTTCTTTCAGTAGGAGAATAAGAACTGAGATTATGCTTATTCTTGGGAAGCTGAATCAATATCAAGAAATCTGTTATCCTTTCTAACGCTTGCTATCTGTTATCCTTTCTAACTCTTGCTATATAGCATGTTTACCACGTGTTCGCCGCCAGGCTAGACATAGTTCAGCTAGTCGTTAACAGATGGCGTTAGTGTGGCTCAGGCCCACAACTGGGCTGTTATGCCAAGTAGTTTGTTTGTGTTTCTTTCAGTAGGAGAATAAGAACTGAGATTATGCTTATTCTTGGGAAGCTGAATCAATATCAAGAAATCTGTTATCCTTTCTAACGCTTGCTATCTGTTATCCTTTCTAACGCTTGCTATATAGCATGTTGACCACGTGTTCGCCGCCAGACTAGACATAGTTCAGCTAGTCGTTAACAGATGGCGTTAGTGTGGCGCAGGCCCATAAATGGGCTGTTAGGCCAAGTAGTTTGTTTGTGTTTCTTTCAGTAGGAGAATAAGAACTGAGATTATGCTTATTCTTGGGAAGCTGAATCAATATCAAGAAATCTGTTATCCTTTCTAACGCTTGCTATCTGTTATCCTTTCTAACGCTTGCTATATAGCATGTTGACCACGTGTTCGCCGCCAGGCTAGACATAGTTCAGCTAGTCGTTAACAGATGGCGTTAGTGTGGCTCAGGCCCATAAATCGGCTGTTAGGCCAAGTAGTTTGTTTGTGTTTCTTTCAGTAGGAGAATAAGAACTGAGATTATGCTTATTCTTGGGAAGCTGAATCAATATCAAGAAATCTGTTATCCTTTCTAACGCTTGCTATCTGTTATCCTTTCTAACGCTTGCTATATAGCATGTTGACCACGTGTTCGCCGCCAGGCTAGACATAGTTCAGCTAGTCGTTAACAGATGGCGTTAGTGTGGCTCAGGCCCACAACTGGGCTGTTATGCCAAGTAGTTTGTTTGTGTTTCTTTCAGTAGGAGAATAAGAACTGAGATTATGCTTATTCTTGGGAAGCTGAATCAATATCAAGAAATCTGTTATCCTTTCTAACGCTTGCTATCTGTTATCCTTTCTAACGCTTGCTATATAGCATGTTGACCACGTGTTCGCCGCCAGGCTAGACATAGTTCAGCTAGTCGTTAACAGATGGCGTTAGTGTGGCTCAGGCCCATAAATGGGCTGTTATGCCAAGTAGTTTGTTTGTGTTTCTTTCAGTAGGAGAATAAGAACTGAGATTATGCTTATTCTTGGGAAGCTGAATCAATATCAAGAAATCTGTTATCCTTTCTAACGCTTGCTATCTGTTATCCTTTCTAACGCTTGCTATATAGCATGTTGACCACGTGTTCGCCGCCAGGCTAGACATAGTTCAGCTAGTCGTTAACAGATGGCGTTAGTGTGGCTCAGGCCCACAACTGGGCTGTTATGCCAAGTAGTTTGTTTGTGTTTCTTTCAGTAGGAGAATAAGAACTGAGATTATGCTTATTCTTGGGAAGCTGAATCAATATCAAGAAATCTGTTATCCTTTCTAACGCTTGCTATCTGTTATCCTTTCTAACGCTTGCTATATAGCATGTTGACCACGTGTTCGCCGCCAGGCTAGACATAGTTCAGCTAGTCGTTAACAGATGGCGTTAGTGTGGCGCAGGCCCATAAATGGGCTGTTAGGCCAAGTAGTTTGTTTGTGTTTCTTTCAGTAGGAGAATAAGAACTGAGATTATGCTTATTCTTGGGAAGCTGAATCAATATCAAGAAATCTGTTATCCTTTCTAACGCTTGCTATCTGTTATCCTTTCTAACGCTTGCTATATAGCATGTTGACCACGTGTTCGCCGCCAGGCTAGACATAGTTCAGCTAGTCGTTAACAGATGGCGTTAGTGTGGCTCAGGCCCACAACTGGGCTGTTATGCCAAGTAGTTTGTTTGTGTTTCTTTCAGTAGGAGAATAAGAACTGAGATTATGCTTATTCTTGGGAAGCTGAATCAATATCAAGAAATCTGTTATCCTTTCTAACGCTTGCTATCTGTTATCCTTTCTAACGCTTGCTATATAGCATGTTGACCACGTGTTCGCCGCCAGGCTAGACATAGTTCAGCTAGTCGTTAACAGATGGCGTTAGTGTGGCGCAGGCCCATAAATGGGCTGTTAGGCCAAGTAGTTTGTTTGTGTTTCTTTCAGTAGGAGAATAAGAACTGAGATTATGCTTATTCTTGGGAAGCTGAATCAATATCAAGAAATCTGTTATCCTTTCTAACGCTTGCTATCTGTTATCCTTTCTAACGCTTGCTATATAGCATGTTGACCACGTGTTCGCCGCCAGGCTAGACATAGTTCAGCTAGTCGTTAACAGATGGCGTTAGTGTGGCTCAGGCCCATAAATGGGCTGTTAGGCCAAGTAGTTTGTTTGTGTTTCTTTCAGTAGGAGAATAAGAACTGAGATTATGCTTATTCTTGGGAAGCTGAATCAATATCAAGAAATCTGTTATCCTTTCTAACGCTTGCTATCTGTTATCCTTTCTAACGCTTGCTATATAGCATGTTGACCACGTGTTCGCCGCCAGGCTAGACATAGTTCAGCTAGTCGTTAACAGATGGCGTTAGTGTGGCTCAGGCCCACAACTGGGCTGTTATGCCAAGTAGTTTGTTTGTGTTTCTTTCAGTAGGAGAATAAGAACTGAGATTATGCTTATTCTTGGGAAGCTGAATCAATATCAAGAAATCTGTTATCCTTTCTAACGCTTGCTATCTGTTATCCTTTCTAACGCTTGCTATATAGCATGTTGACCACGTGTTCGCCGCCAGGCTAGACATAGTTCAGCTAGTCGTTAACAGATGGCGTTAGTGTGGCGCAGGCCCATAAATGGGCTGTTAGGCCAAGTAGTTTGTTTGTGTTTCTTTCAGTAGGAGAATAAGAACTGAGATTATGCTTATTCTTGGGAAGCTGAATCAATATCAAGAAATCTGTTATCCTTTCTAACGCTTGCTATCTGTTATCCTTTCTAACGCTTGCTATATAGCATGTTGACCACGTGTTCGCCGCCAGGCTAGACATAGTTCAGCTAGTCGTTAACAGATGGCGTTAGTGTGGCTCAGGCCCATAAATGGGCTGTTAGGCCAAGTAGTTTGTTTGTGTTTCTTTCAGTAGGAGAATAAGAACTGAGATTATGCTTATTCTTGGGAAGCTGAATCAATATCAAGAAATCTGTTATCCTTTCTAACGCTTGCTATCTGTTATCCTTTCTAACGCTTGCTATATAGCATGTTGACCACGTGTTCGCCGCCAGGCTAGACATAGTTCAGCTAGTTGTTAACAGATGGCGTTAGTGTGGCTCAGGCCCATAAATGGGCTGTTAGGCCAAGTAGTTTGTTTGTGTTTCTTTCACTAGGAGAATAAGAACTGAGATTATGCTTATTCTTGGGAAGCTGAATCAATATCAAGAAATCTGTTATCCTTTCTAACGCTTGCTATCTGTTATCCTTTCTAACGCTTGCTATATAGCATGTTGACCACGTGTTCGCCGCCAGGCTAGACATAGTTCAGCTAGTCGTTAACAGATGGCGTTAGTGTGGCTCAGGCCCACAACTGGGCTGTTATGCCAAGTAGTTTGTTTGTGTTTCTTTCAGTAGGAGAATAAGAACTGAGATTATGCTTATTCTTGGGAAGCTGAATCAATATCAAGAAATCTGTTATCCTTTCTAACGCTTGCTATCTGTTGTCTTTTCTAACGCTTGCTATATAGCATGTTGACCACGTGTTCGTCGCTAGGCTAGACATAGTTCAGCTAGTCGTTAACAGATGGCGTTAGTGTGGCTCAGGCCCATAAATGGGCTGTTAGGCCAAGTAGTTTGTTTGTGTTTCTTTCAGTAGGAGAATAAGAACTGAGATTATGCTTATTCTTGGGAAGCTGAATCAATATCAAGAAATCTGTTATCCTTTCTAACGCTTGCTATCTGTTATCCTTTCTAACGCTTGCTATATAGCATGTTGACCACGTGTTCGCTGCCAGGCTAGACATAGTTCAGCTAGTCGTTAACAGATGGCGTTAGTGTGGCTCAGGCCCATAAATGGGCTGTGAGGCCAAGTAATTTGTTTGTGTTTCTTTCAGTAGGAGAATAAGAACTGAGATTATGCTTATTCTTGGGAAGCTGAATCAATATCAAGAAATATGTTATCCTTTCTAACGCTTGCTATCTGTTATCCTTTCTAACGCTTGCTATATAGCATGTTGACCACGTGTTCGCCGCCAGGCTAGACATAGTTCAGCTAGTCGTTAACAGATGGCGTTAGTGTGGCTCAGGCCCATAAATGGGCTGTTATGCCAAGTAGTTTGTTTGTGTTTCTTTCAGTAGGAGAATAAGAACTGAGATTATGCTTATTCTTGGGAAGCTGAATCAATATCAAGAAATCTGTTATCCTTTCTAACGCTTGCTATCTGTTATCCTTTCTAACGCTTGCTATATAGCATGTTGACCACGTGTTCGCCGCCAGGCTAGACATAGTTCAGCTAGTCGTTAACAGATGGCGTTAGTGTGGCTCAGGCCCACAACTGGGCTGTTATGCCAAGTAGTTTGTTTGTGTTTCTTTCAGTAGGAGAATAAGAACTGAGATTATGCTTATTCTTGGGAAGCTGAATCAATATCAAGAAATCTGTTATCCTTTCTAACGCTTGCTATCTGTTATCCTTTCTAACGCTTGCTATATAGCATGTTGACCACGTGTTCGCCGCCAGGCTAGACATAGTTCAGCTAGTCGTTAACAGATGGCGTTAGTGTGGCTCAGGCCCATAAATGGGCTGTTAGGCCAAGTAGTTTGTTTGTGTTTCTTTCAGTAGGAGAAAGAGAACTTAGATTATGCTTATTCTTGGGAAGCTGAATCAATATCAAGAAATCTGTTATCCTTTCTAACGCTTGCTATCTGTTATCCTTTCTAACGCTTGCTATATAGCATGTTGACCACGTGTTCGCCGCCAGGCTAGACATAGTTCAGCTAGTCGTTAACAGATGGCGTTAGTGTGGCTCAGGCCCACAACTGGGCTGTTATGCCAAGTAGTTTGTTTGTGTTTCTTTCAGTAGGAGAATAAGAACTGAGATTATGCTTATTCTTGGGAAGCTGAATCAATATCAAGAAATCTGTTATCCTTTCTAACGCTTGCTATCTGTTATCCTTTCTAACGCTTGCTATATAGCATGTTGACCACGTGTTCGCCGCCAGGCTAGACATAGTTCAGCTAGTCGTTAACAGATGGCGTTAGTGTGGCTCAGGCCCACAACTGGGCTGTTATGCCAAGTAGTTTGTTTGTGTTTCTTTCAGTAGGAGAATAAGAACTGAGATTATGCTTATTCTTGGGAAGCTGAATCAATATCAAGAAATCTGTTATCCTTTCTAACGCTTGCTATCTGTTATCCTTTCTAACGCTTGCTATATAGCATGTTGTCCACGTGTTCGCCGCCAGACTAGACATAGTTCAGCTAGTCGTTAACAGATGGCGTTAGTGTGGCGCAGGCCCATAAATGGGCTGTTAGGCCAAGTAGTTTGTTTGTGTTTCTTTCAGTAGGAGAATAAGAACTGAGATTATGCTTATTCTTGGGAAGCTGAATCAATATCAAGAAATCTGTTATCCTTTCTAACGCTTGCTATCTGTTATCCTTTCTAACGCTTGCTATATAGCATGTTGACCACGTGTTCGCCGCCAGGCTAGACATAGTTCAGCTAGTCGTTAACAGATGGCGTTAGTGTGGCTCAGGCCCATAAATGGGCTGTTAGGCCAAGTAGTTTGTTTGTGTTTCTTTCAGTAGGAGAATAAGAACTGAGATTATGCTTATTCTTGGGAAGCTGAATCAATATCAAGAAATATGTTATCCTTTCTAACGCTTGCTATCTGTTATCCTTTCTAACGCTTGCTATATAGCATGTTGACCACGTGTTCGCCGCCAGGCTAGACATAGTTCAGCTAGTCGTTAACAGATGGCGTTAGTGTGGCTCAGGCCCACAACTGGGCTGTTATGCCAAGTAGTTTGTTTGTGTTTCTTTCAGTAGGAGAATAAGAACTGAGATTATGCTTATTCTTGGGAAGCTGAATCAATATCAAGAAATCTGTTATCCTTTCTAACGCTTGCTATCTGTTATCCTTTCTAACGCTTGCTATATAGCATGTTGACCACGTGTTCGCCGCCAGGCTAGACATAGTTCAGCTAGTCGTTAACAGATGGCGTTAGTGTGGCTCAGGCCCATAAATGGGCTGTTAGGCCAAGTAGTTTGTTTGTGTTTCTTTCAGTAGGAGAATAAGAACTGAGATTATGCTTATTCTTGGGAAGCTGAATCAATATCAAGAAATCTGTTATCCTTTCTAACGCTTGCTATCTGTTATCCTTTCTAACGCTTGCTATATAGCATGTTGACCACGTGTTCGCCGCCAGGCTAGACATAGTTCAGCTAGTCGTTAACAGATGGCGTTAGTGTGGCTCAGGCCCACAACTGGGCTGTTATGCCAAGTAGTTTGTTTGTGTTTCTTTCAGTAGGAGAATAAGAACTGAGATTATGCTTATTCTTGGGAAGCTGAATCAATATCAAGAAATCTGTTATCCTTTCTAACGCTTGCTATCTGTTATCCTTTCTAACGCTTGCTATATAGCATGTTGACCACGTGTTCGCCGCCAGGCTAGACATAGTTCAGCTAGTCGTTAACAGATGGCGTTAGTGTGGCGCAGGCCCATAAATGGGCTGTTAGGCCAAGTAGTTTGTTTGTGTTTCTTTCAGTAGGAGAATAAGAACTGAGATTATGCTTATTCTTGGGAAGCTGAATCAATATCAAGAAATCTGTTATCCTTTCTAACGCTTGCTATCTGTTATCCTTTCTAACGCTTGCTATATAGCATGTTGACCACGTGTTCGCCGCCAGGCTAGACATAGTTCAGCTAGTCGTTAACAGATGGCGTTAGTGTGGCTCAGGCCCATAAATGGGCTGTTAGGCCAAGTAGTTTGTTTGTGTTTCTTTCAGTAGGAGAATAAGAACTGAGATTATGCTTATTCTTGGGAAGCTGAATCAATATCAAGAAATCTGTTATCCTTTCTAACGCTTGCTATCTGTTGTCCTTTCTAACGCTTGCTATATAGCATGTTGACCACGTGTTCGCCGCCAGGCTAGACATAGTTCAGCTAGTCGTTAACAGATGGCGTTAGTGTGGCTCAGGCCCACAACTGGGCTGTTATGCCAAGTAGTTTGTTTGTGTTTCTTTCAGTAGGAGAATAAGAACTGAGATTATGCTTATTCTTGGGAAGCTGAATCAATATCAAGAAATCTGTTATCCTTTCTAACGCTTGCTATCTGTTATCCTTTCTAACGCTTGCTATATAGCATGTTGACCACGTGTTCGCCGCCAGGCTAGACATAGTTCAGCTAGTCGTTAACAGATGGCGTTAGTGTGGCGCAGGCCCATTAATGGGCTGTTAGGCCAAGTAGTTTGTTTGTGTTTCTTTCAGTAGGAGAATAAGAACTGAGATTATGCTTATTCTTGGGAAGCTGAATCAATATCAAGAAATCTGTTATCCTTTCTAACGCTTGCTATCTGTTATCCTTTCTAACGCTTGCTATATAGCATGTTGACCACGTGTTCGCCGCCAGGCTAGACATAGTTCAGCTAGTCGTTAACAGATGGCGTTAGTGTGGCTCAGGCCCACAACTGGGCTGTTATGCCAAGTAGTTTGTTTGTGTTTCTTTCAGTAGGAGAATAAGAACTGAGATTATGCTTATTCTTGGGAAGCTGAATCAATATCAAGAAATCTGTTATCCTTTCTAACGCTTGCTATCTGTTATCCTTTCTAACGCTTGCTATATAGCATGTTGACCACGTGTTCGCCGCCAGGCTAGACATAGTTCAGCTAGTCGTTAACAGATGGCGTTAGTGTGGCTCAGGCCCACAACTGGGCTGTTATGCCAAGTAGTTTGTTTGTGTTTCTTTCAGTAGGAGAATAAGAACTGAGATTATGCTTATTCTTGGGAAGCTGAATCAATATCAAGAAATCTGTTATCCTTTCTAACGCTTGCTATCTGTTATCCTTTCTAACGCTTGCTATATAGCATGTTGACCACGTGTTCGCCGCCAGGCTAGACATAGTTCAGCTAGTCGTTAACAGATGGCGTTAGTGTGGCGCAGGCCCATAAATGGGCTGTTAGGCCAAGTAGTTTGTTTGTGTTTCTTTCAGTAGGAGAATAAGAACTTAGATTATGCTTATTCTTGGGAAGCTGAATCAATATCAAGAAATCTGTTATCCTTTCTAACGCTTGCTATCTGTTATCCTTTCTAACGCTTGCTATATAGCATGTTGACCACGTGTTCGCCGCCAGGCTAGACATAGTTCAGCTAGTCGTTAACAGATGGCGTTAGTGTGGCTCAGGCCCACAACTGGGCTGTTATGCCAAGTAGTTTGTTTGTGTTTCTTTCAGTAGGAGAATAAGAACTGAGATTATGCTTATTCTTGGGAAGCTGAATCAATATCAAGAAATCTGTTATCCTTTCTAACGCTTGCTATCTGTTATCCTTTCTAACGCTTGCTATATAGCATGTTTACCACGTGTTCGCCGCCAGGCTAGACATAGTTCAGCTAGTCGTTAACAGATGGCGTTAGTGTGGCTCAGGCCCACAACTGGGCTGTTATGCCAAGTAGTTTGTTTGTGTTTCTTTCAGTAGGAGAATAAGAACTGAGATTATGCTTATTCTTGGGAAGCTGAATCAATATCAAGAAATCTGTTATCCTTTCTAACGCTTGCTATCTGTCATCCTTTCTAACGCTTGCTATATAGCATGTTGACCACGTGTTCGCCGCCAGACTAGACATAGTTCAGCTAGTCGTTAACAGATGGCGTTAGTGTGGCGCAGGCCCATAAATGGGCTGTTAGGCCAAGTAGTTTGTTTGTGTTTCTTTCAGTAGGAGAATAAGAACTGAGATTATGCTTATTCTTGGGAAGCTGAATCAATATCAAGAAATCTGTTATCCTTTCTAACGCTTGCTATCTGTTATCCTTTCTAACGCTTGCTATATAGCATGTTGACCACGTGTTCGCCGCCAGGCTAGACATAGTTCAGCTAGTCGTTAACAGATGGCGTTAGTGTGGCTCAGGCCCATAAATGGGCTGTTAGGCCAAGTAGTTTGTTTGTGTTTCTTTCAGTAGGAGAATAAGAACTGAGATTATGCTTATTCTTGGGAAGCTGAATCAATATCAAGAAATCTGTTATCCTTTCTAACGCTTGCTATCTGTTATCCTTTCTAACGCTTGCTATATAGCATGTTGACCACGTGTTCGCCGCCAGGCTAGACATAGTTCAGCTAGTCGTTAACAGATGGCGTTAGTGTGGCTCAGGCCCACAACTGGGCTGTTATGCCAAGTAGTTTGTTTGTGTTTCTTTCAGTAGGAGAATAAGAACTGAGATTATGCTTATTCTTGGGAAGCTGAATCAATATCAAGAAATCTGTTATCCTTTCTAACGCTTGCTATCTGTTATCCTTTCTAACGCTTGCTATATAGCATGTTGACCACGTGTTCGCCGCCAGGCTAGACATAGTTCAGCTAGTCGTTAACAGATGGCGTTAGTGTGGCTCAGGCCCATAAATGGGCTGTTAGGCCAAGTAGTTTGTTTGTGTTTCTTTCAGTAGGAGAATAAGAACTGAGATTATGCTTATTCTTGGGAAGCTGAATCAATATCAAGAAATCTGTTATCCTTTCTAACGCTTGCTATCTGTTATCCTTTCTAACGCTTGCTATATAGCATGTTGACCACGTGTTCGCCGCCAGGCTAGACATAGTTCAGCTAGTCGTTAACAGATGGCGTTAGTGTGGCTCAGGCCCACAACTGGGCTGTTATGCCAAGTAGTTTGTTTGTGTTTCTTTCAGTAGGAGAATAAGAACTGAGATTATGCTTATTCTTGGGAAGCTGAATCAATATCAAGAAATCTGTTATCCTTTCTAACGCTTGCTATCTGTTATCCTTTCTAACGCTTGCTATATAGCATGTTGACCACGTGTTCGCCGCCAGGCTAGACATAGTTCAGCTAGTCGTTAACAGATGGCGTTAGTGTGGCGCAGGCCCATAAATGGGCTGTTAGGCCAAGTAGTTTGTTTGTGTTTCTTTCAGTAGGAGAATAAGAACTGAGATTATGCTTATTCTTGGGAAGCTGAATCAATATCAAGAAATCTGTTATCCTTTCTAACGCTTGCTATCTGTTATCCTTTCTAACGCTTGCTATATAGCATGTTGACCACGTGTTCGCCGCCAGGCTAGACATAGTTCAGCTAGTCGTTAACAGATGGCGTTAGTGTGGCTCAGGCCCACAACTGGGCTGTTATGCCAAGTAGTTTGTTTGTGTTTCTTTCAGTAGGAGAATAAGAACTGAGATTATGCTTATTCTTGGGAAGCTGAATCAATATCAAGAAATCTGTTATCCTTTCTAACGCTTGCTATCTGTTATCCTTTCTAACGCTTGCTATATAGCATGTTGACCACGTGTTCGCCGCCAGGCTAGACATAGTTCAGCTAGTCGTTAACAGATGGCGTTAGTGTGGCGCAGGCCCATAAATGGGCTGTTAGGCCAAGTAGTTTGTTTGTGTTTCTTTCAGTAGGAGAATAAGAACTGAGATTATGCTTATTCTTGGGAAGCTGAATCAATATCAAGAAATCTGTTATCCTTTCTAACGCTTGCTATCTGTTATCCTTTCTAACGCTTGCTATATAGCATGTTGACCACGTGTTCGCCGCCAGGCTAGACATAGTTCAGCTAGTCGTTAACAGATGGCGTTAGTGTGGCTCAGGCCCATAAATGGGCTGTTAGGCCAAGTAGTTTGTTTGTGTTTCTTTCAGTAGGAGAATAAGAACTGAGATTATGCTTATTCTTGGGAAGCTGAATCAATATCAAGAAATCTGTTATCCTTTCTAACGCTTGCTATCTGTTATCCTTTCTAACGCTTGCTATATAGCATGTTGACCACGTGTTCGCCGCCAGGCTAGACATAGTTCAGCTAGTCGTTAACAGATGGCGTTAGTGTGGCTCAGGCCCACAACTGGGCTGTTATGCCAAGTAGTTTGTTTGTGTTTCTTTCAGTAGGAGAATAAGAACTGAGATTATGCTTATTCTTGGGAAGCTGAATCAATATCAAGAAATCTGTTATCCTTTCTAACGCTTGCTATCTGTTATCCTTTCTAACGCTTGCTATATAGCATGTTGACCACGTGTTCGCCGCCAGGCTAGACATAGTTCAGCTAGTCGTTAACAGATGGCGTTAGTGTGGCGCAGGCCCATAAATGGGCTGTTAGGCCAAGTAGTTTGTTTGTGTTTCTTTCAGTAGGAGAATAAGAACTGAGATTATGCTTATTCTTGGGAAGCTGAATCAATATCAAGAAATCTGTTATCCTTTCTAACGCTTGCTATCTGTTATCCTTTCTAACGCTTGCTATATAGCATGTTGACCACGTGTTCGCCGCCAGGCTAGACATAGTTCAGCTAGTCGTTAACAGATGGCGTTAGTGTGGCTCAGGCCCATAAATGGGCTGTTAGGCCAAGTAGTTTGTTTGTGTTTCTTTCAGTAGGAGAATAAGAACTGAGATTATGCTTATTCTTGGGAAGCTGAATCAATATCAAGAAATCTGTTATCCTTTCTAACGCTTGCTATCTGTTATCCTTTCTAACGCTTGCTATATAGCATGTTGACCACGTGTTCGCCGCCAGGCTAGACATAGTTCAGCTAGTTGTTAACAGATGGCGTTAGTGTGGCTCAGGCCCATAAATGGGCTGTTAGGCCAAGTAGTTTGTTTGTGTTTCTTTCACTAGGAGAATAAGAACTGAGATTATGCTTATTCTTGGGAAGCTGAATCAATATCAAGAAATCTGTTATCCTTTCTAACGCTTGCTATCTGTTATCCTTTCTAACGCTTGCTATATAGCATGTTGACCACGTGTTCGCCGCCAGGCTAGACATAGTTCAGCTAGTCGTTAACAGATGGCGTTAGTGTGGCTCAGGCCCACAACTGGGCTGTTATGCCAAGTAGTTTGTTTGTGTTTCTTTCAGTAGGAGAATAAGAACTGAGATTATGCTTATTCTTGGGAAGCTGAATCAATATCAAGAAATCTGTTATCCTTTCTAACGCTTGCTATCTGTTGTCTTTTCTAACGCTTGCTATATAGCATGTTGACCACGTGTTCGTCGCTAGGCTAGACATAGTTCAGCTAGTCGTTAACAGATGGCGTTAGTGTGGCTCAGGCCCATAAATGGGCTGTTAGGCCAAGTAGTTTGTTTGTGTTTCTTTCAGTAGGAGAATAAGAACTGAGATTATGCTTATTCTTGGGAAGCTGAATCAATATCAAGAAATCTGTTATCCTTTCTAACGCTTGCTATCTGTTATCCTTTCTAACGCTTGCTATATAGCATGTTGACCACGTGTTCGCTGCCAGGCTAGACATAGTTCAGCTAGTCGTTAACAGATGGCGTTAGTGTGGCTCAGGCCCATAAATGGGCTGTGAGGCCAAGTAATTTGTTTGTGTTTCTTTCAGTAGGAGAATAAGAACTGAGATTATGCTTATTCTTGGGAAGCTGAATCAATATCAAGAAATATGTTATCCTTTCTAACGCTTGCTATCTGTTATCCTTTCTAACGCTTGCTATATAGCATGTTGACCACGTGTTCGCCGCCAGGCTAGACATAGTTCAGCTAGTCGTTAACAGATGGCGTTAGTGTGGCGCAGGCCCATAAATGGGCTGTTAGGCCAAGTAGTTTGTTTGTGTTTCTTTCAGTAGGAGAATAAGAACTTAGATTATGCTTATTCTTGGGAAGCTGAATCAATATCAAGAAATCTGTTATCCTTTCTAACGCTTGCTATCTGTTATCCTTTCTAACGCTTGCTATATAGCATGTTGACCACGTGTTCGCCGCCAGGCTAGACATAGTTCAGCTAGTCGTTAACAGATGGCGTTAGTGTGGCTCAGGCCCACAACTGGGCTGTTATGCCAAGTAGTTTGTTTGTGTTTCTTTCAGTAGGAGAATAAGAACTGAGATTATGCTTATTCTTGGGAAGCTGAATCAATATCAAGAAATCTGTTATCCTTTCTAACGCTTGCTATCTGTTATCCTTTCTAACGCTTGCTATATAGCATGTTGACCACGTGTTCGCCGCCAGGCTAGACATAGTTCAGCTAGTCGTTAACAGATGGCGTTAGTGTGGCTCAGGCCCACAACTGGGCTGTTATGCCAAGTAGTTTGTTTGTGTTTCTTTCAGTAGGAGAATAAGAACTGAGATTATGCTTATTCTTGGGAAGCTGAATCAATATCAAGAAATCTGTTATCCTTTCTAACGCTTGCTATCTGTTATCCTTTCTAACGCTTGCTATATAGCATGTTGTCCACGTGTTCGCCGCCAGACTAGACATAGTTCAGCTAGTCGTTAACAGATGGCGTTAGTGTGGCGCAGGCCCATAAATGGGCTGTTAGGCCAAGTAGTTTGTTTGTGTTTCTTTCAGTAGGAGAATAAGAACTGAGATTATGCTTATTCTTGGGAAGCTGAATCAATATCAAGAAATCTGTTATCCTTTCTAACGCTTGCTATCTGTTATCCTTTCTAACGCTTGCTATATAGCATGTTGACCACGTGTTCGCCGCCAGGCTAGACATAGTTCAGCTAGTCGTTAACAGATGGCGTTAGTGTGGCTCAGGCCCATAAATCGGCTGTTAGGCCAAGTAGTTTGTTTGTGTTTCTTTCAGTAGGAGAATAAGAACTGAGATTATGCTTATTCTTGGGAAGCTGAATCAATATCAAGAAATATGTTATCCTTTCTAACGCTTGCTATCTGTTATCCTTTCTAACGCTTGCTATATAGCATGTTGACCACGTGTTCGCCGCCAGGCTAGACATAGTTCAGCTAGTCGTTAACAGATGGCGTTAGTGTGGCTCAGGCCCACAACTGGGCTGTTATGCCAAGTAGTTTGTTTGTGTTTCTTTCAGTAGGAGAATAAGAACTGAGATTATGCTTATTCTTGGGAAGCTGAATCAATATCAAGAAATCTGTTATCCTTTCTAACGCTTGCTATCTGTTATCCTTTCTAACGCTTGCTATATAGCATGTTGACCACGTGTTCGCCGCCAGGCTAGACATAGTTCAGCTAGTCGTTAACAGATGGCGTTAGTGTGGCTCAGGCCCATAAATGGGCTGTTAGGCCAAGTAGTTTGTTTGTGTTTCTTTCAGTAGGAGAATAAGAACTGAGATTATGCTTATTCTTGGGAAGCTGAATCAATATCAAGAAATCTGTTATCCTTTCTAACGCTTGCTATCTGTTATCCTTTCTAACGCTTGCTATATAGCATGTTGACCACGTGTTCGCCGCCAGGCTAGACATAGTTCAGCTAGTCGTTAACAGATGGCGTTAGTGTGGCTCAGGCCCACAACTGGGCTGTTATGCCAAGTAGTTTGTTTGTGTTTCTTTCAGTAGGAGAATAAGAACTGAGATTATCCTTATTCTTGGGAAGCTGAATCAATATCAAGAAATCTGTTATCCTTTCTAACGCTTGCTATCTGTTATCCTTTCTAACGCTTGCTATATAGCATGTTGACCACGTGTTCGCCGCCAGGCTAGACATAGTTCAGCTAGTCGTTAACAGATGGCGTTAGTGTGGCGCAGGCCCATAAATGGGCTGTTAGGCCAAGTAGTTTGTTTGTGTTTCTTTCAGTAGGAGAATAAGAACTGAGATTATGCTTATTCTTGGGAAGCTGAATCAATATCAAGAAATCTGTTATCCTTTCTAACGCTTGCTATCTGTTATCCTTTCTAACGCTTGCTATATAGCATGTTGACCACGTGTTCGCCGCCAGGCTAGACATAGTTCAGCTAGTCGTTAACAGATGGCGTTAGTGTGGCTCAGGCCCATAAATGGGCTGTTAGGCCAAGTAGTTTGTTTGTGTTTCTTTCAGTAGGAGAATAAGAACTGAGATTATGCTTATTCTTGGGAAGCTGAATCAATATCAAGAAATCTGTTATCCTTTCTAACGCTTGCTATCTGTTATCCTTTCTAACGCTTGCTATATAGCATGTTGACCACGTGTTCGCCGCCAGGCTAGACATAGTTCAGCTAGTCGTTAACAGATGGCGTTAGTGTGGCTCAGGCCCACAACTGGGCTGTTATGCCAAGTAGTTTGTTTGTGTTTCTTTCAGTAGGAGAATAAGAACTGAGATTATGCTTATTCTTGGGAAGCTGAATCAATATCAAGAAATCTGTTATCCTTTCTAACGCTTGCTATCTGTTATCCTTTCTAACGCTTGCTATATAGCATGTTGACCACGTGTTCGCCGCCAGGCTAGACATAGTTCAGCTAGTCGTTAACAGATGGCGTTAGTGTGGCGCAGGCCCATTAATGGGCTGTTAGGCCAAGTAGTTTGTTTGTGTTTCTTTCAGTAGGAGAATAAGAACTGAGATTATGCTTATTCTTGGGAAGCTGAATCAATATCAAGAAATCTGTTATCCTTTCTAACGCTTGCTATCTGTTATCCTTTCTAACGCTTGCTATATAGCATGTTGACCACGTGTTCGCCGCCAGGCTAGACATAGTTCAGCTAGTCGTTAACAGATGGCGTTAGTGTGGCTCAGGCCCATAAATGGGCTTTTAGGCCAAGTAGTTTGTTTGTGTTTCTTTCAGTAGGAGAATAAGAACTGAGATTATGCTTATTCTTGGGAAGCTGAAACAATATCAAGAAATCTGTTATCCTTTCTAACGCTTGCTATCTGTTATCCTTTCTAACGCTTGCTATATAGCATGTTGACCACGTGTTCGCCGCCAGGCTAGACATAGTTCAGCTAGTCGTTAACAGATGGCGTTAGTGTGGCGCAGGCCCATAAATGGGCTGTTAGGCCAAGTAGTTTGTTTGTGTTTCTTTCAGTAGGAGAATAAGAACTGAGATTATGCTTATTCTTGGGAAGCTGAATCAATATCAAGAAATCTGTTATCCTTTCTAACGCTTGCTATCTGTTATCCTTTCTAACGCTTGCTATATAGCATGTTAACCACGTGTTCGCCGCCAGGCTAGACATAGTTCAGCTAGTCGTTAACAGATGGCGTTAGTGTGGCTCAGGCCCACAACTGGGCTGTTATGCCAAGTAGTTTGTTTGTGTTTCTTTCAGTAGGAGAATAAGAACTGAGATTATGCTTATTCTTGGGAAGCTGAATCAATATCAAGAAATCTGTTATCCTTTCTAACGCTTGCTATCTGTTGTCTTTTCTAACGCTTGCTATATAGCATGTTGACCACGTGTTCGTCGCTAGGCTAGACATAGTTCAGCTAGTCGTTAACAGATGGCGTTAGTGTGGCTCAGGCCCATAAATGGGCTGTTAGGCCAAGTAGTTTGTTTGTGTTTCTTTCAGTAGGAGAATAAGAACTGAGATTATGCTTATTCTTGGGAAGCTGAATCAATATCAAGAAATCTGTTATCCTTTCTAACGCTTGCTATCTGTTATCCTTTCTAACGCTTGCTATATAGCATGTTGACCACGTGTTCGCTGCCAGGCTAGACATAGTTCAGCTAGTCGTTAACAGATGGCGTTAGTGTGGCTCAGGCCCATAAATGGGCTGTGAGGCCAAGTAATTTGTTTGTGTTTCTTTCAGTAGGAGAATAAGAACTGAGATTATGCTTATTCTTGGGAAGCTGAATCAATATCAAGAAATATGTTATCCTTTCTAACGCTTGCTATCTGTTATCCTTTCTAACGCTTGCTATATAGCATGTTGACCACGTGTTCGCCGCCAGGCTAGACATAGTTCAGCTAGTCGTTAACAGATGGCGTTAGTGTGGCTCAGGCCCATAAATGGGCTGTTATGCCAAGTAGTTTGTTTGTGTTTCTTTCAGTAGGAGAATAAGAACTGAGATTATGCTTATTCTTGGGAAGCTGAATCAATATCAAGAAATCTGTTATCCTTTCTAACGCTTGCTATCTGTTATCCTTTCTAACGCTTGCTATATAGCATGTTGACCACGTGTTCACCGCCAGGCTAGACATAGTTCAGCTAGTCGTTAACAGATGGCGTTAGTGTGGCTCAGGCCCATAAATGGGCTGTTATGCCAAGTAGTTTGTTTCTGTTTCTTTCAGTAGGAGAATAAGAACTGAGATTATGCTTATTCTTGGGAAGCTGAATCAATATCAAGAAATCTGTTATCCTTTCTAACGCTTGCTATCTGTTATCCTTTCTAACGCTTGCTATATAGCATGTTGACCACGTGTTCGCCGCCAGGCTAGACATAGTTCAGCTAGTCGTTAACAGATGGCGTTAGTGTGGCGCAGGCCCATAAATGGGCTGTTAGGCCAAGTAGTTTGTTTGTGTTTCTTTCAGTAGGAGAATAAGAACTTAGATTATGCTTATTCTTGGGAAGCTGAATCAATATCAAGAAATCTGTTATCCTTTCTAACGCTTGCTATCTGTTATCCTTTCTAACGCTTGCTATATAGCATGTTGACCACGTGTTCGCCGCCAGGCTAGACAAAGTTCAGCTAGTCGTTAACAGATGGCGTTAGTGTGGCTCAGGCCCACAACTGGGCTGTTATGCCAAGTAGTTTGTTTGTGTTTCTTTCAGTAGGAGAATAAGAACTGAGATTATGCTTATTCTTGGGAAGCTGAATCAATATCAAGAAATCTGTTATCCTTTCTAACGCTTGCTATCTGTTATCCTTTCTAACGCTTGCTATATAGCATGTTGACCACGTGTTCGCCGCCAGGCTAGACATAGTTCAGCTAGTCGTTAACAGATGGCGTTAGTGTGGCTCAGGCCCACAACTGGGCTGTTATGCCAAGTAGTTTGTTTGTGTTTCTTTCAGTAGGAGAATAAGAACTGAGATTATGCTTATTCTTGGGAAGCTGAATCAATATCAAGAAATCTGTTATCCTTTCTAACGCTTGCTATCTGTTATCCTTTCTAACGCTTGCTATATAGCATGTTGACCACGTGTTCGCCGCCAGACGAGACATAGTTCAGCTAGTCGTTAACAGATGGCGTTAGTGTGGCGCAGGCCCATAAATGGGCTGTTAGGCCAAGTAGTTTGTTTGTGTTTCTTTCAGTAGGAGAATAAGAACTGAGATTATGCTTATTCTTGGGAAGCTGAATCAATATCAAGAAATCTGTTATCCTTTCTAACGCTTGCTATCTGTTATCCTTTCTAACGCTTGCTATATAGCATGTTGACCACGTGTTCGCCGCCAGGCTAGACATAGTTCAGCTAGTCGTTAACAGATGGCGTTAGTGTGGCTCAGGCCCATAAATGGGCTGTTAGGCCAAGTAGTTTGTTTGTGTTTCTTTCAGTAGGAGAATAAGAACTGAGATTATGCTTATTCTTGGGAAGCTGAATCAATATCAAGAAATATGTTATCCTTTCTAACGCTTGCTATCTGTTATCCTTTCTAACGCTTGCTATATAGCATGTTGACCACGTGTTCGCCGCCAGGCTAGACATAGTTCAGCTAGTCGTTAACAGATGGCGTTAGTGTGGCTCAGGCCCATAAATGGGCTGTTATGCCAAGTAGTTTGTTTGTGTTTCTTTCAGTAGGAGAATAAGAACTGAGATTATGCTTATTCTTGGGAAGCTGAATCAATATCAAGAAATCTGTTATCCTTTCTAACGCTTGCTATCTGTTATCCTTTCTAACGCTTGCTATATAGCATGTTGACCACGTGTTCGCCGCCAGGCTAGACATAGTTCAGCTAGACGTTAACAGATGGCGTTAGTGTGGCTCAGGCCCACAACTGGGCTGTTATGCCAAGTAGTTTGTTTGTGTTTCTTTCAGTAGGAGAATAAGAACTGAGATTATGCTTATTCTTGGGAAGCTGAATCAATATCAAGAAATCTGTTATCCTTTCTAACGCTTGCTATCTGTTATCCTTTCTAACGCTTGCTATATAGCATGTTGACCACGTGTTCGCCGCCAGGCTAGACATAGTTCAGCTAGTCGTTAACAGATGGCGTTAGTGTGGCGCAGGCCCATAAATGGGCTGTTATGCCAAGTAGTTTGTTTGTGTTTCTTTCAGTAGGAGAATAAGAACTGAGATTATGCTTATTCTTGGGAAGCTGAATCAATATCAAGAAATCTGTTATCCTTTCTAACGCTTGCTATCTGTTATCCTTTCTAACGCTTGCTATATAGCATGTTGACCACGTGTTCGCCGCCAGGCTAGACATAGTTCAGCTAGTCGTTAACAGATGGCGTTAGTGTGGCTCAGGCCCACAACTGGGCTGTTATGCCAAGTAGTTTGTTTGTGTTTCTTTCAGTAGGAGAATAAGAACTGAGATTATGCTTATTCTTGGGAAGCTGAATCAATATCAAGAAATCTGTTATCCTTTCTAACGCTTGCTATCTGTTGTCCTTTCTAACGCTTGCTATATAGCATGTTGACCACGTGTTCGCCGCCAGGCTAGACATAGTTCAGCTAGTCGTTAACAGATGGCGTTAGTGTGGCTCAGGCCCACAACTGGGCTGTTATGCCAAGTAGTTTGTTTGTGTTTCTTTCAGTAGGAGAATAAGAACTGAGATTATGCTTATTCTTGGGAAGCTGAATCAATATCAAGAAATCTGTTATCCTTTCTAACGCTTGCTATCTGTTATCCTTTCTAACGCTTGCTATATAGCATGTTGACCACGTGTTCGCCGCCAGGCTAGACATAGTTCAGCTAGTCGTTAACAGATGGCGTTAGTGTGGCGCAGGCCCATTAATGGGCTGTTAGGCCAAGTAGTTTGTTTGTGTTTCTTTCAGTAGGAGAATAAGAACTGAGATTATGCTTATTCTTGGGAAGCTGAATCAATATCAAGAAATCTGTTATCCTTTCTAACGCTTGCTATCTGTTATCCTTTCTAACGCTTGCTATATAGCATGTTGACCACGTGTTCGCCGCCAGGCTAGACATAGTTCAGCTAGTCGTTAACAGATGGCGTTAGTGTGGCTCAGGCCCATAAATGGGCTGTTAGGCCAAGTAGTTTGTTTGTGTTTCTTTCAGTAGGAGAATAAGAACTGAGATTATGCTTATTCTTGGGAAGCTGAATCAATATCAAGAAATCTGTTATCCTTTCTAACGCTTGCTATCTGTTATCCTTTCTAACGCTTGCTATATAGCATGTTGACCACGTGTTCGCCGCCAGGCTAGACATAATTCAGCTAGTCGTTAACAGATGGCGTTAGTGTGGCTCAGGCCCACAACTGGGCTGTTATGCCAAGTAGTTTGTTTGTGTTTCTTTCAGTAGGAGAATAAGAACTGAGATTATGCTTATTCTTGGGAAGCTGAATCAATATCAAGAAATCTGTTATCCTTTCTAACGCTTGCTATCTGTTATCCTTTCTAACGCTTGCTATATAGCATGTTGACCACGTGTTCGCCGCCAGGCTAGACATAGTTCAGCTAGACGTTAACAGATGGCGTTAGTGTGGCTCAGGCCCACAACTGGGCTGTTATGCCAAGTAGTTTGTTTGTGTTTCTTTCAGTAGGAGAATAAGAACTGAGATTATGCTTATTCTTGGGAAGCTGAATCAATATCAAGAAATCTGTTATCCTTTCTAACGCTTGCTATCTGTTATCCTTTCTAACGCTTGCTATATAGCATGTTGACCACGTGTTCGCCGCCAGGCTAGACATAGTTCAGCTAGTCGTTAACAGATGGCGTTAGTGTGGCGCAGGCCCATAAATGGGCTGTTATGCCAAGTAGTTTGTTTGTGTTTCTTTCAGTAGGAGAATAAGAACTGAGATTATGCTTATTCTTGGGAAGCTGAATCAATATCAAGAAATCTGTTATCCTTTCTAACGCTTGCTATCTGTTATCCTTTCTAACGCTTGCTATATAGCATGTTGACCACGTGTTCGCCGCCAGGCTAGACATAGTTCAGCTAGTCGTTAACAGATGGCGTTAGTGTGGCTCAGGCCCACAACTGGGCTGTTATGCCAAGTAGTTTGTTTGTGTTTCTTTCAGTAGGAGAATAAGAACTGAGATTATGCTTATTCTTGGGAAGCTGAATCAATATCAAGAAATCTGTTATCCTTTCTAACGCTTGCTATCTGTTGTCCTTTCTAACGCTTGCTATATAGCATGTTGACCACGTGTTCGCCGCCAGGCTAGACATAGTTCAGCTAGTCGTTAACAGATGGCGTTAGTGTGGCTCAGGCCCACAACTGGGCTGTTATGCCAAGTAGTTTGTTTGTGTTTCTTTCAGTAGGAGAATAAGAACTGAGATTATGCTTATTCTTGGGAAGCTGAATCAATATCAAGAAATCTGTTATCCTTTCTAACGCTTGCTATCTGTTATCCTTTCTAACGCTTGCTATATAGCATGTTGACCACGTGTTCGCCGCCAGGCTAGACATAGTTCAGCTAGTCGTTAACAGATGGCGTTAGTGTGGCGCAGGCCCATAAATGGGCTGTTAGGCCAAGTAGTTTGTTTGTGTTTCTTTCAGTAGGAGAATAAGAACTGAGATTATGCTTATTCTTGGGAAGCTGAATCAATATCAAGAAATCTGTTATCCTTTCTAACGCTTGCTATCTGTTATCCTTTCTAACGCTTGCTATATAGCATGTTGACCACGTGTTCGCCGCCAGGCTAGACATAGTTCAGCTAGTCGTTAACAGATGGCGTTAGTGTGGCTCAGGCCCATAAATGGGCTGTTAGGCCAAGTAGTTTGTTTGTGTTTCTTTCAGTAGGAGAATAAGAACTGAGATTATGCTTATTCTTGGGAAGCTGAATCAATATCAAGAAATCTGTTATCCTTTCTAACGCTTGCTATCTGTTATCCTTTCTAACGCTTGCTATATAGCATGTTGACCACGTGTTCGCCGCCAGGCTAGACATAATTCAGCTAGTCGTTAACAGATGGCGTTAGTGTGGCTCAGGCCCACAACTGGGCTGTTATGCCAAGTAGTTTGTTTGTGTTTCTTTCAGTAGGAGAATAAGAACTGAGATTATGCTTATTCTTGGGAAGCTGAATCAATATCAAGAAATCTGTTATCCTTTCTAACGCTTGCTATCTGTTACCCTTTCTAACGCTTGCTATATAGCATGTTGACCACGTGTTCGCCGCCAGGCTAGACATAGTTCAGCTAGTCGTTAACAGATGGCGTTAGTGTGGCTCAGGCCCATAAATGGGCTGTTAGGCCAAGTAGTTTGTTTGTGTTTCTTTCAGTAGGAGAATAAGAACTGAGATTATGCTTATTCTTGGGAAGCTGAATCAATATCAAGAAATCTGTTATCCTTTCTAACGCTTGCTATCTGTTATCCTTTCTAACGCTTGCTATATAGCATGTTGACCACGTGTTCGCCGCCAGGCTAGACATAGTTCAGCTAGTCGTTAACAGATGGCGTTAGTGTGGCGCAGGCCCATAAATGGGCTGTTAGGCCAAGTAGTTTGTTTGTGTTTCTTTCAGTAGGAGAATAAGAACTGAGATTATGCTTATTCTTGGGAAGCTGAATCAATATCAAGAAATCTGTTATCCTTTCTAACGCTTGCTATCTGTTATCCTTTCTAACGCTTGCTATATAGCATGTTGACCACGTGTTCGCCGCCAGGCTAGACATAGTTCAGCTAGTCGTTAACAGATGGCGTTAGTGTGGCTCAGGCCCATAAATGGGCTGTTAGGCCAAGTAGTTTGTTTGTGTTTCTTTCAGTAGGAGAATAAGAACTGAGATTATGCTTATTCTTGGGAAGCTGAATCAATATCAAGAAATCTGTTATCCTTTCTAACGCTTGCTATCTGTTATCCTTTCTAACGCTTGCTATATAGCATGTTGACCACGTGTTCGCCGCCAGGCTAGACATAATTCAGCTAGTCGTTAACAGATGGCGTTAGTGTGGCTCAGGCCCACAACTGGGCTGTTATGCCAAGTAGTTTGTTTGTGTTTCTTTCAGTAGGAGAATAAGAACTGAGATTATGCTTATTCTTGGGAAGCTGAATCAATATCAAGAAATCTGTTATCCTTTCTAACGCTTGCTATCTGTTACCCTTTCTAACGCTTGCTATATAGCATGTTGACCACGTGTTCGCCGCCAGGCTAGACATAGTTCAGCTAGTCGTTAACAGATGGCGTTAGTGTGGCTCAGGCCCATAAATGGGCTGTTAGGCCAAGTAGTTTGTTTGTGTTTCTTTCAGTAGGAGAATAAGAACTGAGATTATGCTTATTCTTGGGAAGCTGAATCAATATCAAGAAATCTGTTATCCTTTCTAACGCTTGCTATCTGTTATCCTTTCTAACGCTTGCTATATAGCATGTTGACCACGTGTTCGCCGCCAGGCTAGACATAGTTCAGCTAGTCGTTAACAGATGGCGTTAGTGTGGCTCAGGCCCATAAATGGGCTGTTAGGCCAAGTAGTTTGTTTGTGTTTCTTTCAGTAGGAGAATAAGAACTGAGATTATGCTTATTCTTGGGAAGCTGAATCAATATCAAGAAATATGTTATCCTTTCTAACGCTTGCTATCTGTTATCCTTTCTAACGCTTGCTATATAGCATGTTGACCACGTGTTCGCCGCCAGGCTAGACATAGTTCAGCTAGTCGTTAACAGATGGCGTTAGTGTGGCTCAGGCCCATAAATGGGCTGTTATGCCAAGTAGTTTGTTTGTGTTTCTTTCAGTAGGAGAATAAGAACTGAGATTATGCTTATTCTTGGGAAGCTGAATCAATATCAAGAAATCTGTTATCCTTTCTAACGCTTGCTATCTGTTATCCTTTCTAACGCTTGCTATATAGCATGTTGACCACGTGTTCGCCGCCAGGCTAGACATAGTTCAGCTAGACGTTAACAGATGGCGTTAGTGTGGCTCAGGCCCACAACTGGGCTGTTATGCCAAGTAGTTTGTTTGTGTTTCTTTCAGTAGGAGAATAAGAACTGAGATTATGCTTATTCTTGGGAAGCTGAATCAATATCAAGAAATCTGTTATCCTTTCTAACGCTTGCTATCTGTTATCCTTTCTAACGCTTGCTATATAGCATGTTGACCACGTGTTCGCCGCCAGGCTAGACATAGTTCAGCTAGTCGTTAACAGATGGCGTTAGTGTGGCGCAGGCCCATAAATGGGCTGTTATGCCAAGTAGTTTGTTTGTGTTTCTTTCAGTAGGAGAATAAGAACTGAGATTATGCTTATTCTTGGGAAGCTGAATCAATATCAAGAAATCTGTTATCCTTTCTAACGCTTGCTATCTGTTATCCTTTCTAACGCTTGCTATATAGCATGTTGACCACGTGTTCGCCGCCAGGCTAGACATAGTTCAGCTAGTCGTTAACAGATGGCGTTAGTGTGGCTCAGGCCCACAACTGGGCTGTTATGCCAAGTAGTTTGTTTGTGTTTCTTTCAGTAGGAGAATAAGAACTGAGATTATGCTTATTCTTGGGAAGCTGAATCAATATCAAGAAATCTGTTATCCTTTCTAACGCTTGCTATCTGTTATCCTTTCTAACGCTTGCTATATAGCATGTTGACCACGTGTTCGCCGCCAGGCTAGACATAGTTCAGCTAGTCGTTAACAGATGGCGTTAGTGTGGCTCAGGCCCACAACTGGGCTGTTATGCCAAGTAGTTTGTTTGTGTTTCTTTCAGTAGGAGAATAAGAACTGAGATTATGCTTATTCTTGGGAAGCTGAATCAATATCAAGAAATCTGTTATCCTTTCTAACGCTTGCTATCTGTTATCCTTTCTAACGCTTGCTATATAGCATGTTGACCACGTGTTCGCCGCCAGGCTAGACATAGTTCAGCTAGTCGTTAACAGATGGCGTTAGTGTGGCGCAGGCCCATAAATGGGCTGTTAGGCCAAGTAGTTTGTTTGTGTTTCTTTCAGTAGGAGAATAAGAACTGAGATTATGCTTATTCTTGGGAAGCTGAATCAATATCAAGAAATCTGTTATCCTTTCTAACGCTTGCTATCTGTTATCCTTTCTAACGCTTGCTATATAGCATGTTGACCACGTGTTCGCCGCCAGGCTAGACATAGTTCAGCTAGTCGTTAACAGATGGCGTTAGTGTGGCTCAGGCCCATAAATGGGCTGTTAGGCCAAGTAGTTTGTTTGTGTTTCTTTCAGTAGGAGAATAAGAACTGAGATTATGCTTATTCTTGGGAAGCTGAATCAATATCAAGAAATCTGTTATCCTTTCTAACGCTTGCTATCTGTTATCCTTTCTAACGCTTGCTATATAGCATGTTGACCACGTGTTCGCCGCCAGGCTAGACATAATTCAGCTAGTCGTTAACAGATGGCATTAGTGTGGCTCAGGCCCACAACTGGGCTGTTATGCCAAGTAGTTTGTTTGTGTTTCTTTCAGTAGGAGAATAAGAACTGAGATTATGCTTATTCTTGGGAAGCTGAATCAATATCAAGAAATCTGTTATCCTTTCTAACGCTTGCTATCTGTTACCCTTTCTAACGCTTGCTATATAGCATGTTGACCACGTGTTCGCCGCCAGGCTAGACATAGTTCAGCTAGTCGTTAACAGATGGCGTTAGTGTGGCTCAGGCCCATAAATGGGCTGTTAGGCCAAGTAGTTTGTTTGTGTTTCTTTCAGTAGGAGAATAAGAACTGAGATTATGCTTATTCTTGGGAAGCTGAATCAATATCAAGAAATCTGTTATCCTTTCTAACGCTTGCTATCTGTTATCCTTTCTAACGCTTGCTATATAGCATGTTGACCACGTGTTCGCCGCCAGGCAAGACATAGTTCAGCTAGTCGTTAACAGATGGCGTTAGTGTGGCTCAGGCCCACAACTGGGCTGTTATGCCAAGTAGTTTGTTTGTGTTTCTTTCAGTAGGAGAATAAGAACTGAGATTATGCTTATTCTTGGGAAGCTGAATCAATATCAAGAAATCTGTTATCCTTTCTAACGCTTGCTATCTGTTATCCTTTCTAACGCTTGCTATATAGCATGTTGACCACGTGTTCGCCGCCAGGCTAGACATAGTTCAGCTAGTCGTTAACAGATGGCGTTAGTGTGGCGCAGGCCCATAAATGGGCTGTTAGGCCAAGTAGTTTGTTTGTGTTTCTTTCAGTAGGAGAATAAGAACTGAGATTATGCTTATTCTTGGGAAGCTGAATCAATATCAAGAAATCTGTTATCCTTTCTAACGCTTGCTATCTGTTATCCTTTCTAACGCTTGCTATATAGCATGTTGACCACGTGTTCGCCGCCAGGCTAGACATAGTTCAGCTAGTCGTTAACAGATGGCGTTAGTGTGGCTCAGGCCCATAAATGGGCTGTTAGGCCAAGTAGTTTGTTTGTGTTTCTTTCAGTAGGAGAATAAGAACTGAGATTATGCTTATTCTTGGGAAGCTGAATCAATATCAAGAAATCTGTTATCCTTTCTAACGCTTGCTATCTGTTATCCTTTCTAACGCTTGCTATATAGCATGTTGACCACGTGTTCGCCGCCAGGCTAGACATAGTTCAGCTAGTCGTTAACAGATGGCGTTAGTGTGGCTCAGGCCCACAACTGGGCTGTTATGCCAAGTAGTTTGTTTGTGTTTCTTTCAGTAGGAGAATAAGAACTGAGATTATGCTTATTCTTGGGAAGCTGAATCAATATCAAGAAATCTGTTATCCTTTCTAACGCTTGCTATCTGTTATCCTTTCTAACGCTTGCTATATAGCATGTTGACCACGTGTTCGCCGCCAGGCTAGACATAGTTCAGCTAGTCGTTAACAGATGGCGTTAGTGTGGCGCAGGCCCATAAATGGGCTGTTAGGCCAAGTAGTTTGTTTGTGTTTCTTTCAGTAGGAGAATAAGAACTGAGATTATGCTTATTCTTGGGAAGCTGAATCAATATCAAGAAATCTGTTATCCTTTCTAACGCTTGCTATCTGTTATCCTTTCTAACGCTTGCTATATAGCATGTTGACCACGTGTTCGCCGCCAGGCTAGACATAGTTCAGCTAGTCGTTAACAGATGGCGTTAGTGTGGCTCAGGCCCACAACTGTGCTGTTATGCCAAGTAGTTTGTTTGTGTTTCTTTCAGTAGGAGAATAAGAACTGAGATTATGCTTATTCTTGGGAAGCTGAATCAATATCAAGAAATCTGTTATCCTTTCTAACGCTTGCTATCTGTTATCCTTTCTAACGCTTGCTATATAGCATGTTGACCACGTGTTCGCCGCCAGGCTAGACATAGTTCAGCTAGTCGTTAACAGATGGCGTTAGTGTGGCTCAGGCCCACAACTGGGCTGTTATGCCAAGTAGTTTGTTTGTGTTTCTTTCAGTAGGAGAATAAGAACTGAGATTATGCTTATTCTTGGGAAGCTGAATCAATATCAAGAAATCTGTTATCCTTTCTAACGCTTGCTATCTGTTATCCTTTCTAACGCTTGCTATATAGCATGTTGACCACGTGTTCGCCGCCAGGCTAGACATAGTTCAGCTAGTCGTTAACAGATGGCGTTAGTGTGGCGCAGGCCCATAAATGGGCTGTTAGGCCAAGTAGTTTGTTTGTGTTTCTTTCAGTAGGAGAATAAGAACTGAGATTATGCTTATTCTTGGGAAGCTGAATCAATATCAAGAAATCTGTTATCCTTTCTAACGCTTGCTATCTGTTATCCTTTCTAACGCTTGCTATATAGCATGTTGACCACGTGTTCGCCGCCAGGCTAGACATAGTTCAGCTAGTCGTTAACAGATGGCGTTAGTGTGGCTCAGGCCCATAAATGGGCTGTTAGGCCAAGTAGTTTGTTTGTGTTTCTTTCAGTAGGAGAATAAGAACTGAGATTATGCTTATTCTTGGGAAGCTGAATCAATATCAAGAAATCTGTTATCCTTTCTAACGCTTGCTATCTGTTATCCTTTCTAACGCTTGCTATATAGCATGTTGACCACGTGTTCGCCGCCAGGCTAGACATAATTCAGCTAGTCGTTAACAGATGGCGTTAGTGTGGCTCAGGCCCACAACTGGGCTGTTATGCCAAGTAGTTTGTTTGTGTTTCTTTCAGTAGGAGAATAAGAACTGAGATTATGCTTATTCTTGGGAAGCTGAATCAATATCAAGAAATCTGTTATCCTTTCTAACGCTTGCTATCTGTTACCCTTTCTAACGCTTGCTATATAGCATGTTGACCACGTGTTCGCCGCCAGGCTAGACATAGTTCAGCTAGTCGTTAACAGATGGCGTTAGTGTGGCTCAGGCCCATAAATGGGCTGTTAGGCCAAGTAGTTTGTTTGTGTTTCTTTCAGTAGGAGAATAAGAACTGAGATTATGCTTATTCTTGGGAAGCTGAATCAATATCAAGAAATCTGTTATCCTTTCTAACGCTTGCTATCTGTTATCCTTTCTAACGCTTGCTATATAGCATGTTGACCACGTGTTCGCCGCCAGGCAAGACATAGTTCAGCTAGTCGTTAACAGATGGCGTTAGTGTGGCTCAGGCCCACAACTGGGCTGTTATGCCAAGTAGTTTGTTTGTGTTTCTTTCAGTAGGAGAATAAGAACTGAGATTATGCTTATTCTTGGGAAGCTGAATCAATATCAAGAAATCTGTTATCCTTTCTAACGCTTGCTATCTGTTATCCTTTCTAACGCTTGCTATATAGCATGTTGACCACGTGTTCGCCGCCAGGCTAGACATAGTTCAGCTAGTCGTTAACAGATGGCGTTAGTGTGGCGCAGGCCCATAAATGGGCTGTTAGGCCAAGTAGTTTGTTTGTGTTTCTTTCAGTAGGAGAATAAGAACTGAGATTATGCTTATTCTTGGGAAGCTGAATCAATATCAAGAAATCTGTTATCCTTTCTAACGCTTGCTATCTGTTATCCTTTCTAACGCTTGCTATATAGCATGTTGACCACGTGTTCGCCGCAGGCTAGACATAGTTCAGCTAGTCGTTAACAGATGGCGTTAGTGTGGCTCAGGCCCATAAATGGGCTGTTAGGCCAAGTAGTTTGTTTGTGTTTCTTTCAGTAGGAGAATAAGAACTGAGATTATGCTTATTCTTGGGAAGCTGAATCAATATCAAGAAATCTGTTATCCTTTCTAACGCTTGCTATCTGTTATCCTTTCTAACGCTTGCTATATAGCATGTTGACCACGTGTTCGCCGCCAGGCTAGACATAGTTCAGCTAGTCGTTAACAGATGGCGTTAGTGTGGCTCAGGCCCACAACTGGGCTGTTATGCCAAGTAGTTTGTTTGTGTTTCTTTCAGTAGGAGAATAAGAACTGAGATTATGCTTATTCTTGGGAAGCTGAATCAATATCAAGAAATCTGTTATCCTTTCTAACGCTTGCTATCTGTTATCCTTTCTAACGCTTGCTATATAGCATGTTGACCACGTGTTCGCCGCCAGGCTAGACATAGTTCAGCTAGTCGTTAACAGATGGCGTTAGTGTGGCGCAGGCCCATAAATGGGCTGTTAGGCCAAGTAGTTTGTTTGTGTTTCTTTCAGTAGGAGAATAAGAACTGAGATTATGCTTATTCTTGGGAAGCTGAATCAATATCAAGAAATCTGTTATCCTTTCTAACGCTTGCTATCTGTTATCCTTTCTAACGCTTGCTATATAGCATGTTGACCACGTGTTCGCCGCCAGGCTAGACATAGTTCAGCTAGTCGTTAACAGATGGCGTTAGTGTGGCTCAGGCCCATAAATGGGCTGTTAGGCCAAGTAGTTTGTTTGTGTTTCTTTCAGTAGGAGAATAAGAACTGAGATTATGCTTATTCTTGGGAAGCTGAATCAATATCAAGAAATCTGTTATCCTTTCTAACGCTTGCTATCTGTTATCCTTTCTAACGCTTGCTATATAGCATGTTGACCACGTGTTCGCCGCCAGGCTAGACATAGTTCAGCTAGTCGTTAACAGATGGCGTTAGTGTGGCTCAGGCCCATAAATGGGCTGTTAGGCCAAGTAGTTTGTTTGTGTTTCTTTCACTAGGAGAATAAGAACTGAGATTATGCTTATTCTTGGGAAGCTGAATCAATATCAAGAAATCTGTTATCCTTTCTAACGCTTGCTATCTGTTATCCTTTCTAACGCTTGCTATATAGCATGTTGACCACGTGTTCGCCGCCAGGCTAGACATAGTTCAGCTAGTCGTTAACAGATGGCGTTAGTGTGGCTCAGGCCCACAACTGGGCTGTTATGCCAAGTAGTTTGTTTGTGTTTCTTTCAGTAGGAGAATAAGAACTGAGATTATGCTTATTCTTGGGAAGCTGAATCAATATCAAGAAATCTGTTATCCTTTCTAACGCTTGCTATCTGTTGTCTTTTCTAACGCTTGCTATATAGCATGTTGACCACGTGTTCGTCGCTAGGCTAGACATAGTTCAGCTAGTCGTTAACAGATGGCGTTAGTGTGGCTCAGGCCCATAAATGGGCTGTTAGGCCAAGTAGTTTGTTTGTGTTTCTTTCAGTAGGAGAACAAGAACTGAGATTATGCTTATTCTTGGGAAGCTGAATCAATATCAAGAAATCTGTTATCCTTTCTAACGCTTGCTATCTGTTATCCTTTCTAACGCTTGCTATATAGCATGTTGACCACGTGTTCGCTGCCAGGCTAGACATAGTTCAGGTAGTCGTTAACAGATGGCGTTAGTGTGGCTCAGGCCCATAAATGGGCTGTGAGGCCAAGTAATTTGTTTGTGTTTCTTTCAGTAGGAGAATAAGAACTGAGATTATGCTTATTCTTGGGAAGCTGAATCAATATCAAGAAATATGTTATCCTTTCTAACGCTTGCTATCTGTTATCCTTTCTAACGCTTGCTATAAAGCATGTTGACCACGTGTTCGCCGCCAGGCTAGATATAGTTCAGCTAGTCGTTAACAGATGGCGTTAGTGTGGCGCACCCCCATAAATGGGCTGTTAGGCCAAGTAGTTTGTTTGTGTTTCTTTCAGTAGGAGAATAAGAACTTAGATTATGCTTATTCTTGGGAAGCTGAATCAATATCAAGAAATCTGTTATCCTTTCTAACGCTTGCTATCTGTTATCCTTTCTAACGCTTGCTATATAGCATGTTGACCACGTGTTCGCCGCCAGGCTAGACATAGTTCAGCTAGTCGTTAACAGATGGCGTTAGTGTGGCTCAGGCCCACAACTGGGCTGTTATGCCAAGTAGTTTGTTTGTGTTTCTTTCAGTAGGAGAATAAGAACTGAGATTATGCTTATTCTTGGGAAGCTGAATCAATATCAAGAAATCTGTTATCCTTTCTAACGCTTGCTATCTGTTATCCTTTCTAACGCTTGCTATATAGCATGTTGACCACGTGTTCGCCGCCAGGCTAGACATAGTTCAGCTAGTCGTTAACAGATGGCGTTAGTGTGGCTCAGGCCCACAACTGGGCTGTTATGCCAAGTAGTTTGTTTGTGTTTCTTTCAGTAGGAGAATAAGAACTGAGATTATGCTTATTCTTGGGAAGCTGAATCAATATCAAGAAATCTGTTATCCTTTCTAACGCTTGCTATCTGTTATCCTTTCTAACGCTTGCTATATAGCATGTTGACCACGTGTTCGCCGCCAGACTAGACATAGTTCAGCTAGTCGTTAACAGATGGCGTTAGTGTGGCGCAGGCTCATAAATGGGCTGTTAGGCCAAGTAGTTTGTTTGTGTTTCTTTCAGTAGGAGAATAAGAACTGAGATTATGCTTATTCTTGGGAAGCTGAATCAATATCAAGAAATCTGTTATCCTTTCTAACGCTTGCTATCTGTTATCCTTTCTAACGCTTGCTATATAGCATGTTGACCACGTGTTCGCCGCCAGGCTAGACATAGTTCAGCTAGTCGTTAACAGATGGCGTTAGTGTGGCTCAGGCCCATAAATGGGCTGTTAGGCCAAGTAGTTTGTTTGTGTTTCTTTCAGTAGGAGAATAAGAACTGAGATTATGCTTATTCTTGGGAAGCTGAATCAATATCAAGAAATCTGTTATCCTTTCTAACGCTTGCTATCTGTTATCCTTTCTAACGCTTGCTATATAGCATGTTGACCACGTGTTCGCCGCCAGGCTAGACATAGTTCAGCTAGTCGTTAACAGATGGCGTTAGTGTGGCTCAGGCCCACAACTGGGCTGTTATGCCAAGTAGTTTGTTTGTGTTTCTTTCAGTAGGAGAATAAGAACTGAGATTATGCTTATTCTTGGGAAGCTGAATCAATATCAAGAAATCTGTTATCCTTTCTAACGCTTGCTATCTGTTATCCTTTCTAACGCTTGCTATATAGCATGTTGACCACGTGTTCGCCGCCAGGCTAGACATAGTTCAGCTAGTCGTTAACAGATGGCGTTAGTGTGGCGCAGGCCCATAAATGGGCTGTTAGGCCAAGTAGTTTGTTTGTGTTTCTTTCAGTAGGAGAATAAGAACTGAGATTATGCTTATTCTTGGGAAGCTGAATCAATATCAAGAAATCTGTTATCCTTTCTAACGCTTGCTATCTGTTATCCTTTCTAACGCTTGCTATATAGCATGTTGACCACGTGTTCGCCGCCAGGCTAGACATAGTTCAGCTAGTCGTTAACAGATGGCGTTAGTGTGGCTCAGGCCCATAAATGGGCTGTTAGGCCAAGTAGTTTGTTTGTGTTTCGTTCAGTAGGAGAATAAGAACTGAGATTATGCTTATTCTTGGGAAGCTGAATCAATATCAAGAAATCTGTTATCCTTTCTAACGCTTGCTATCTGTTATCCTTTCTAACGCTTGCTATATAGCATGTTGACCACGTGTTCGCCGCCAGGCTAGACATAGTTCAGCTAGTCGTTAACAGATGGCGTTAGTGTGGCTCAGGCCCACAACTGGGCTGTTATGCCAAGTAGTTTGTTTGTGTTTCTTTCAGTAGGAGAATAAGAACTGAGATTATGCTTATTCTTGGGAAGCTGAATCAATATCAAGAAATCTGTTATCCTTTCTAACGCTTGCTATCTGTTATCCTTTCTAACGCTTGCTATATAGCATGTTGACCACGTGTTCGCCGCCAGGCTAGACATAGTTCAGCTAGTCGTTAACAGATGGCGTTAGTGTGGCTCAGGCCCATAAATGGGCTGTTAGGCCAAGTAGTTTGTTTGTGTTTCTTTCAGTAGGAGAATAAGAACTGAGATTATGCTTATTCTTGGGAAGCTGAATCAATATCAAGAAATCTGTTATCCTTTCTAACGCTTGCTATCTGTTATCCTTTCTAACGCTTGCTATATAGCATGTTGACCACGTGTTCGCCGCCAGGCTAGACATAGTTCAGCTAGTCGTTAACAGATGGCGTTAGTGTGGCTCAGGCCCACAACTGGGCTGTTATGCCAAGTAGTTTTTTTGTGTTTCTTTCAGTAGAAGAATAAGAACTGAGATTATGCTTATTCTTGGGAAGCTGAATCAATATCAAGAAATCTGTTATCCTTTCTAACGCTTGCTATCTGTTATCCTTTCTAACGCTTGCTATATAGCATGTTGACCACGTGTTCGCCGCCAGGCTAGACATAGTTCAGCTAGTCGTTAACAGATGGCGTTAGTGTGGCTCAGGCCCATAAATGGGCTGTTAGGCCAAGTAGTTTGTTTGTGTTTCTTTCAGTAGGAGAATAAGAACTGAGATTATGCTTATTCTTGGGAAGCTGAATCAATATCAAGAAATCTGTTATCCTTTCTAACGCTTGCTATCTGTTATCCTTTCTAACGCTTGCTATATAGCATGTTGACCACGTGTTCGCCCCCAGGCTAGACATAGTTCAGCTAGTCGTTAACAGATGGCGTTAGTGTGTCTCAGGCCCACAACTGGGCTGTTAGGCCAAGTAGTTTGTTTGTGTTTCTTTCAGTAGAAGAATAAGAACTGAGATTATGCTTATTCTTGGGAAGCTGAATCAATATCAAGAAATCTGTTATCCTTTCTAACGCTTGCTATCTCTTATCCTTTCTAACGCTTGCTATATAGCATGTTGACCACGTGTTCGCCGCCAGGCTAGACATAGTTCAGCTAGTCGTTAACAGATGGCGTTAGTGTGGCGCAGGCCCATAATGGGCTATTAGGCCAAGTAGTTTGTTTGTGTTTCTTTCAGTAGGAGAATAAGAACTGAGATTATGCTTATTCTTGGGAAGCTGAATCAATATCAAGAAATCTGTTATCCTTTCTAACGCTTGCTATCTGTTATCCTTTCTAACGCTTGCTATATAGCATGTTGACCACGTGTTCGCCGCCAGGCTAGACATAGTTCAGCTAGTCGTTAACAGATGGCGTTAGTGTGGCTCAGGCCCACAACTGGGCTGTTATGCCAAGTAGTTTGTTTGTGTTTCTTTCAGTAGGAGAATAAGAACTGAGATTATGCTTATTCTTGGGAAGCTGAATCAATATCAAGAAATCTGTTATCCTTTCTAACGCTTGCTATCTGTTATCCTTTCTAACGCTTGCTATATAGCATGTTGACCACGTGTTCGCCGCCAGGCTAGACATAGTTCAGCTAGTCGTTAACAGATGGCGTTAGTGTGGCTCAGGCCCATAAATGGGCTGTTAGGCCAAGTAGTTTGTTTGTGTTTCTTTCAGTAGGAGAATAAGAACTGAGATTATGCTTATTCTTGGGAAGCTGAATCAATATCAAGAAATCTGTTATCCTTTCTAACGCTTGCTATCTGTTATCCTTTCTAACGCTTGCTATATAGCATGTTGACCACGTGTTCGCCGCCAGGCTAGACATAGTTCAGCTAGTCGTTAACAGATGGCGTTAGTGTGGCTCAGGCCCATAAATGGGCTGTTATGCCAAGTAGTTTGTTTGTGTTTCTTTCAGTAGGAGAATAAGAACTGAGATTATGCTTATTCTTGGGAAGCTGAATCAATATCAAGAAATCTGTTATCCTTTCTAACGCTTGCTATCTGTTATCCTTTCTAACGCTTGCTATATAGCATGTTGACCACGTGTTCGCCGCCAGGCTAGACATAGTTCAGCTAGTCGTTAACAGATGGCGTTAGTGTGGCTCAGGCCCATAAATGGGCTGTTAGGCAAAGTAGTTTGTTTGTGTTTCTTTCAGTAGGAGAATAAGAACTGAGATTATGCTTATTCTTGGGAAGCTGAATCAATATCAAGAAATCTGTTATCCTTTCTAACGCTTGCTATCTGTTATCCTTTCTAACGCTTGCTATATAGCATGTTGACCACGTGTTCGCCGCCAGGCTAGACATAGTTCAGCTAGTCGTTAACAGATGGCGTTAGTGTGGCTCAGGCCCACAACTGGGCTGTTATGCCAAGTAGTTTGTTTGTGTTTCTTTCAGTAGGAGAATAAGAACTGAGATTATGCTTATTCTTGGGAAGCTGAATCAATATCAAGAAATCTGTTATCCTTTCTAACGCTTGCTATCTGTTATCCTTTCTAACGCTTGCTATATAGCATGTTGACCACGTGTTCGCCGCCAGGCTAGACATAGTTCAGCTAGTCGTTAACAGATGGCGTTAGTGTGGCTCAGGCCCATAAATGGGCTGTTAGGCCAAGTAGTTTGTTTGTGTTTCTTTCAGTAGGAGAATAAGAACTGAGATTATGCTTATTCTTGGGAAGCTGAATCAATATCAAGAAATCTGTTATCCTTTCTAACGCTTGTTATCTGTTGTCTCTTCTAACGCTTGCTATATAGCATGTTGAACACGTGTTCGTCGCTACGCTAGAAAAAGTTCAGCTAGTCGTTAACAGATGGCGTTAGTGTGGCTCAGGCCCATAAATGGGCTGTTAGGCCAAGTAGTTTGTTTGTGTTTCTTTCAGTAGGAGAATAAGAACTGAGATTATGCTTATTCTTGGGAAGCTGAATCAATATCAAGAAATCTGTTATCCTTTCTAACGCTTGCTATCTGTTGTCTTTTCTAACGCTTGCTATATAGCATGTTGACCACGTGTTCGTCGCCAGGCTAGAAAAAGTTCAGCTAGTCGTTAACAGATGGCGTTAGTGTGGCTCAGGCCCATAAATGGGCTGTTAGGCCAAGTAGTTTGTTTGTGTTTCTTTCAGTAGGAGAATAAGAACTGAGATTATGCTTATTCTTGGGAAGCTGAATCAATATCAAGAAATCTGTTATCCTTTCTAACGCTTGCTATCTGTTATCCTTTCTAACGCTTGCTATATAGCATGTTGACCACGTGTTCGTCGCTACGCTAGAAAAAGTTCAGCTAGTCGTTAAGAGATGGCGTTAGTGTGGCTCAGGCCTAAAACTGGGCTGTTATGCCAAGTAGTTTGTTTGTGTTTCTTTCAGTAGGAGAATAAGAACTGAGATTATGCTTATTCTTGGGAAGCTGAATCAATATCAAGAAATCTGTTATCCTTTCTAACGCTTGCTATCTGTTGTCTTTTCTAACGCTTGCTATATAGCATGTTGACCACGTGTTCGCCGCCAGGCTAGACATAGTTCAGCTAGTCGTTAACAGATGGCGTTAGTGTGGCTCAGGCCCATAAATGGGCTGTTAGGCCAAGTAGTTTGTTTGTGTTTCTTTCAGTAGGAGAATAAGAACTGAGATTATGCTTATTCTTGGGAAGCTGAATCAATATCAAGAAATCTGTTATCCTTTCTAACGCTTGCTATCTGTTATCCTCTCTAACGCTTGCTATATAGCATGTTGACCACGTGTTCGCCGCCAGGCTAGACATAGTTAAGCTAGTCGTTAACAGATGGCGTTAGTGTGGCTCAGGCCCACAACTGGGCTGTTATGCCAAGTAGTTTGTTTGTGTTTCTTTCAGTATTAAAATAAGAACTGAGATTATGCTTATTCTTGGGAAGCTGAATCAATATCAAGAAATCTCTTATCCTTTCTAACGCTTGCTATCTGTTATCCTTTCTAACGCTTGCTATATAGCATGTTGACCACGTGTTCGCCGCCAGGCTAGATATAGTTCAGCTAGTCGTAAACAGATGGCGTTAGTGTGGCGCAGGCCCATAAATGGGCTGTTAGGCCAAGTTTGTTTGTTTTTGTTTCTTTCAGTAGGAGAATAAGAACTGAGATTATGCTTATTCTTGGGAAGCTGAATCAATATCAAGAAATCTGTTATCCTTTCTAACGCTTGCTATCTGTTATCCTTTCTAACGCTTGCTATATAGCATGTTGACCACGTGTTCGCCGCCAGGCTAGACATAGTTCAGCTAGTCGTTAACAGATGGCGTTAGTGTGGCTCAGGCCCATAAATGGGCTGTTAGCCCAAGTAGTTTGTTTGTGTTTCTTTCAGTAGGAGAATAAGAACTGAGATTATGCTTATTCTTGGGAAGCTGAATCAATATCAAGAAATCTGTTATCCTTTCTAACGCTTGCTATCTGTTATCCTTTCTAACGCTTGCTATATAGCATGTTGACCACGTGTTCGCCGCCAGGCTAGACATAGTTCAGCTAGTCGTTAACAGATGGCGTTAGTGTGGCTCAGGCCCACAACTGGGCTGTTATGCCAAGTAGTTTGTTTGTGTTTCTTTCAGTAGGAGAATAAGAACTGAGATTATGCTTATTCTTGGGAAGCTGAATCAATATCAAGAAATCTGTTATCCTTTCTAACGCTTGCTATCTGTTACCCTTTCTAACGCTTGCTATATAGCATGTTGACCACGTGTTCGCCGCCAGGCTAGACATAGTTCAGCTAGTCGTTAACAGATGGCGTTAGTGTGGCTCAGGCCCATAAATGGGCTGTTAGGCCAAGTAGTTTGTTTGTGTTTCTTTCAGTAGGAGAATAAGAACTGAGATTATGCTTATTCTTGGGAAGCTGAATCAATATCAAGAAATCTGTTATCCTTTCTAACGCTTGCTATCTGTTATCCTTTCTAACGCTTGCTATATAGCATGTTGACCACGTGTTCGCCGCCAGGCAAGACATAGTTCAGCTAGTCGTTAACAGATGGCGTTAGTGTGGCTCAGGCCCACAACTGGGCTGTTATGCCAAGTAGTTTGTTTGTGTTTCTTTCAGTAGGAGAATAAGAACTGAGATTATGCTTATTCTTGGGAAGCTGAATCAATATCAAGAAATCTGTTATCCTTTCTAACGCTTGCTATCTGTTATCCTTTCTAACGCTTGCTATATAGCATGTTGACCACGTGTTCGCCGCCAGGCTAGACATAGTTCAGCTAGTCGTTAACAGATGGCGTTAGTGTGGCGCAGGCCCATAAATGGGCTGTTAGGCCAAGTAGTTTGTTTGTGTTTCTTTCAGTAGGAGAATAAGAACTGAGATTATGCTTATTCTTGGGAAGCTGAATCAATATCAAGAAATCTGTTATCCTTTCTAACGCTTGCTATCTGTTATCCTTTCTAACGCTTGCTATATAGCATGTTGACCACGTGTTCGTCGCTACGCTAGAAAAAGTTCAGCTAGTCGTTAAGAGATGGCGTTAGTGTGGCTCAGGCCTAAAACTTTGCTGTTATGCCAAGTAGTTTGTTTGTGTTTCTTTCAGTAGGAGAATAAGAACTGAGATTATGCTTATTCTTGGGAAGCTGAATCAATATCAAGAAATCTGTTATCCTTTCTAACGCTTGCTATCTGTTGTCTTTTCTAACGCTTGCTATATAGCATGTTGACCACGTGTTCGCCGCCAGGCTAGACATAGTTCAGCTAGTCGTTAACAGATGGCGTTAGTGTGGCTCAGGCCCATAAATGGGCTGTTAGGCCAAGTAGTTTGTTTGTGTTTCTTTCAGTAGGAGAATAAGAACTGAGATTATGCTTATTCTTGGGAAGCTGAATCAATATCAAGAAATCTGTTATCCTTTCTAACGCTTGCTATCTGTTATCCTCTCTAACGCTTGCTATATAGCATGTTGACCACGTGTTCGCCGCCAGGCTAGACATAGTTAAGCTAGTCGTTAACAGATGGCGTTAGTGTGGCTCAGGCCCACAACTGGGCTGTTATGCCAAGTAGTTTGTTTGTGTTTCTTTCAGTAGGAAAATAAGAACTGAGATTATGCTTATTCTTGGGAAGCTGAATCAATATCAAGAAATCTCTTATCCTTTCTAACGCTTGCTATCTGTTATCCTTTCTAACGCTTGCTATATAGCATGTTAACCACGTGTTCGCCGCCAGGCTAGATATAGTTCAGCTAGTCGTAAACAGATGGCGTTAGTGTGGCGCAGGCCCATAAATGGGCTGTTAGGCCAAGTTTGTTTGTTTTTGTTTCTTTCAGTAGGAGAATAAGAACTGAGATTATGCTTATTCTTGGGAAGCTGAATCAATATCAAGAAATCTGTTATCCTTTCTAACGCTTGCTATCTGTTATCCTTTCTAACGCTTGCTATATAGCATGTTGACCACGTGTTCGCCGCCAGGCTAGACATAGTTCAGCTAGTCGTTAACAGATGGCGTTAGTGTGGCTCAGGCCCATAAATGGGCTGTTAGCCCAAGTAGTTTGTTTGTGTTTCTTTCAGTAGGAGAATAAGAACTGAGATTATGCTTATTCTTGGGAAGCTGAATCAATATCAAGAAATCTGTTATCCTTTCTAACGCTTGCTATCTGTTGTCTTTTCTAACGCTTGCTATATAGCATGTTGACCACGTGTTCGTCGCTAGGCTAGAAAAAGTTCAGCTAGTCATTAACAGATGGCGTTAGTGTGGCTCAGGCCCATAAATGGGCTGTTAGGCCAAGTAGTTTGTTTGTGTTTCTTTCAGTAGGAGAATAAGAACTGAGATTATGCTTATTCTTGGGAAGCTGAATCAATATCAAGAAATCTGTTATCCTTTCTAACGCTTGCTATCTGTTATCCTTTCTAACGCTTGCTATATAGCATGTTGACCACGTGTTCGTCGCTACGCTAGAAAAAGTTCAGCTAGTCGTTAAGAGATGGCGTTAGTGTGGCTCAGGCCTAAAACTGGGCTGTTATGCCAAGTAGTTTGTTTGTGTTTCTTTCAGTAGGAGAATAAGAACTGAGATTATGCTTATTCTTGGGAAGCTGAATCAATATCAAGAAATCTGTTATCCTTTCTAACGCTTGCTATCTGTTGTCTTTTCTAACGCTTGCTATATAGCATGTTGACCACGTGTTCGTCGCTAGGCTAGAAAAAGTTCAGCTAGTCGTTAACAGATGGCGTTAGTGTGGCTCAGGCCCATAAATGGGCTGTTAGGCCAAGTACTTTGTTTGTGTTTCTTTCAGTAGGAGAATAAGAACTGAGATTATGCTTATTCTTGGGAAGCTGAATCAATATCAAGAAATCTGTTATCCTTTCTAACGCTTGCTATCTGTTATCCTTTCTAACGCTTGCTATATAGCATGTTGACCACGTGTTCGTCGCTACGCTAGAAAAAGTTCAGCTAGTCGTTAAGAGATGGCGTTAGTGTGGCTCAGGCCTAAAACTGGGCTGTTATGCCAAGTAGTTTGTTTGTGTTTCTTTCAGTAGGAGAATAAGAACTGAGATTATGCTTATTCTTGGGAAGCTGAATCAATATCAAGAAATCTGTTATCCTTTCTAACGCTTGCTATCTGTTGTCTTTTCTAACGCTTGCTATATAGCATGTTGACCACGTGTTCGGCGCCAGGCTAGACATAGTTCAGCTAGTCGTTAACAGATGGCGTTAGTGTGGCTCAGGCCCATAAATGGGCTGTTAGGCCAAGTAGTTTGTTTGTGTTTCTTTCAGTAGGAGAATAAGAACTGAGATTATGCTTATTCTTGGGAAGCTGAATCAATATCAAGAAATCTGTTATCCTTTCTAACGCTTGCTATCTGTTATCCTCTCTAACGCTTGCTATATAGCATGTTGACCACGTGTTCGCCGCCAGGCTAGACATAGTTAAGCTAGTCGTTAACAGATGGCGTTAGTGTGGCTCAGGCCCACAACTGGGCTGTTATGCCAAGTAGTTTGTTTGTGTTTCTTTCAGTAGGAAAATAAGAACTGAGATTATGCTTATTCTTGGGAAGCTGAATCAATATCAAGAAATCTCTTATCCTTTCTAACGCTTGCTATCTGTTATCCTTTCTAACGCTTGCTATATAGCATGTTGACCACGTGTTCGCCGCCAGGCTAGATATAGTTCAGCTAGTCGTAAACAGATGGCGTTAGTGTGGCGCAGGCCCATAAATGGGCTGTTAGGCCAAGTTTGTTTGTTTTTGTTTCTTTCAGTAGGAGAATAAGAACTGAGATTATGCTTATTCTTGGGAAGCTGAATCAATATCAAGAAATCTGTTATCCTTTCTAACGCTTGCTATCTGTTATCCTTTCTAACGCTTGCTATATAGCATGTTGACCACGTGTTCGCCGCCAGGCTAGACATAGTTCAGCTAGTCGTTAACAGATGGCGTTAGTGTGGCTCAGGCCCATAAATGGGCTGTTAGCCCAAGTAGTTTGTTTGTGTTTCTTTCAGTAGGAGAATAAGAACTGAGATTATGCTTATTCTTGGGAAGCTGAATCAATATCAGGAAATCTGTTATCCTTTCTAACGCTTGCTATCTGTTATCCTTTCTAACGCTTGCTATATAGCATGTTGACCACGTGTTCGCCGCCAGGCTAGACATAGTTCAGCTAGTCGTTAACAGATGGCGTTAGTGTGGCTCAGGCCCACAACTGGGCTGTTATGCCAAGTAGTTTGTTTGTGTTTCTTTCAGTAGGAGAATAAGAACTGAGATTATGCTTATTCTTGGGAAGCTGAATCAATATCAAGAAATCTGTTATCCTTTCTAACGCTTGCTATCTGTTACCCTTTCTAACGCTTGCTATATAGCATGTTGACCACGTGTTCGCCGCCAGGCTAGACATAGTTCAGCTAGTCGTTAACAGATGGCGTTAGTGTGGCTCAGGCCCATAAATGGGCTGTTAGGCCAAGTAGTTTGTTTGTGTTTCTTTCAGTAGGAGAATAAGAACTGAGATTATGCTTATTCTTGGGAAGCTGAATCAATATCAAGAAATCTGTTATCCTTTCTAACGCTTGCTATCTGTTATCCTTTCTAACGCTTGCTATATAGCATGTTGACCACGTGTTCGCCGCCAGGCAAGACATAGTTCAGCTAGTCGTTAACAGATGGCGTTAGTGTGGCTCAGGCCCACAACTGGGCTGTTATGCCAAGTAGTTTGTTTGTGTTTCTTTCAGTAGGAGAATAAGAACTGAGATTATGCTTATTCTTGGGAAGCTGAATCAATATCAAGAAATCTGTTATCCTTTCTAACGCTTGCTATCTGTTATCCTTTCTAACGCTTGCTATATAGCATGTTGACCACGTGTTCGCCGCCAGGCTAGACATAGTTCAGCTAGTCGTTAACAGATGCGTTAGTGTGGCGCAGGCCCATAAATGGCTGTTAGGCCAAGTAGTTTGTTTGTGTTTCTTTCAGTAGGAGAATAAGAACTGAGATTATGCTTATTCTTGGGAAGCTGAATCAATATCAAGAAATCTGTTATCCTTTCTAACGCTTGCTATCTGTTATCCTTTCTAACGCTTGCTATATAGCATGTTGACCACGTGTCGCCGCCAGGCTAGACATAGTTCAGCTAGTCGTTAACAGATGGCGTTAGTGTGGCTCAGGCCCATAAATGGGCTGTTAGGCCAAGTAGTTTGTTTGTGTTTCTTTCAGTAGGAGAATAAGAACTGAGATTATGCTTATTCTTGGAAGCTGAATCAATATCAAGAAATCTGTTATCCTTTCTAACGCTTGCTATCTGTTATCCTTTCTAACGCTTGCTATATAGCATGTTGACCACGTGTTCGCCGCCAGGCTAGACATAGTTCAGCTAGTCGTTAACAGATGGCGTTAGTGTGGCTCAGGCCCACAACTGGGCTGTTATGCCAAGTAGTTTGTTTGTGTTTCTTTCAGTAGGAGAATAAGAACTGAGATTATGCTTATTCTTGGGAAGCTGAATCAATATCAAGAAATCTGTTATCCTTTCTAACGCTTGCTATCTGTTATCCTTTCTAACGCTTGCTATATAGCATGTTGACCACGTGTTCGCCGCCAGGCTAGACATAGTTCAGCTAGTCGTTAACAGATGGCGTTAGTGTGGCGCAGGCCCATAAATGGGCTGTTAGGCCAAGTAGTTTGTTTGTGTTTCTTTCAGTAGGAGAATAAGAACTGAGATTATGCTTATTCTTGGGAAGCTGAATCAATATCAAGAAATCTGTTATCCTTTCTAACGCTTGCTATCTGTTATCCTTTCTAACGCTTGCTATATAGCATGTTGACCACGTGTTCGCGCCAGGCTAGACATAGTTCAGCTAGTCGTTAACAGATGGCGTTAGTGTGGCTCAGGCCCATAAATGGGCTGTTAGGCCAAGTAGTTTGTTTGTGTTTCGTTCAGTAGGAGAATAAGAACTGAGATTATGCTTATTCTTGGGAAGCTGAATCAATATCAAGAAATCTGTTATCCTTTCTAACGCTTGCTATCTGTTATCCTTTCTAACGCTTGCTATATAGCATGTTGACCACGTGTTCGCCGCCAGGCTAGACATAGTTCAGCTAGTCGTTAACAGATGGCGTTAGTGTGGCTCAGGCCCATAAATGGGCTGTTAGGCCAAGTAGTTTGTTTGTGTTTCTTTCACTAGGAGAATAAGAACTGAGAATTATGCTTATTCTTGGAAGCTGAATCAATATCAAGAAATCTGTTATCCTTTCTAACGCTTGCTATCTGTTATCCTTTCTAACGCTTGCTATATAGCATGTTAACCAGTGTTCGCCGCCAGGCTAGACATAGTTCAGCTAGTCGTTAACAGATGGCGTTAGTGTGGCTCAGGCCCACAACTGGGCTGTTATGCCAAGTAGTTTGTTTGTGTTTCTTCAGTAGGAGAATAAGAACTGAGATTATGCTTATTCTTGGGAAGCTGAATCAATATCAGAAATCTGTTATCCTTTCTAACGCTTGCTATCTGTTGTCTTTTCTAACGCTTGCTATATAGCATGTTGACCACGTGTTCGTCGCTAGGCTAGACATAGTTCAGCTAGTCGTTAACAGATGGCGTTAGTGTGGCTCAGGCCCATAAATGGGCTGTTAGGCCAAGTAGTTTGTTTGTGTTTCTTTCAGTAGGAGAATAAGAACTGAGATTATGCTTATTCTTGGGAAGCTGAATCAATATCAAGAAATCTGTTATCCTTTCTAACGCTTGCTATCTGTTATCCTTTCTAACGCTTGCTATATAGCATGTTGACCACGTGTTCGCTGCCAGGCTAGACATAGTTCAGGTAGTCGTTAACAGATGGCGTTAGTGTGGCTCAGGCCCATAAATGGGCTGTGAGGCCAAGTAATTTGTTTGTGTTTCTTTCAGTAGGAGAATAAGAACTGAGATTATGCTTATTCTTGGAAGCTGAATCAATATCAAGAAATATGTTATCCTTTCTAACGCTTGCTATCTGTTATCCTTTCTAACGCTTGCTATAAAGCATGTTGACCACGTGTTCGCCGCCAGGCTAGACATAGTTCAGCTAGTCGTTAACAGATGGCGTTAGTGTGGCGCAGGCCCATAAATGGGCTGTTAGGCCAAGTAGTTTGTTTGTGTTTCTTTCAGTAGGAGAATAAGAACTTAGATTATGCTTATTCTTGGGAAGCTGAATCAATATCAAGAAATCTCTTATCCTTTCTAACGCTTGCTATCTGTTATCCTTTCTAACGCTTGCTATATAGCATGTTGACCACGTGTTCGCCGCCAGGCTAGACATAGTTCAGCTAGTCGTTAACAGATGGCGTTAGTGTGGCTCAGGCCCACAACTGGGCTGTTAGCCAAGTAGTTTGTTTGTGTTTCTTTCAGTAGGAGAATAAGAACTGAGATTATGCTTATTCTTGGGAAGCTGAATCAATATCAAGAAATCTGTTATCCTTTCTAACGCTTGCTATCTGTTATCCTTTCTAACGCTTGCTATATAGCATGTTGACCACGTGTCGCCGCCAGGCTAGACATAGTTCAGCTAGTCGTTAACAGATGGCGTTAGTGTGGCTCAGGCCCACAACTGGGCTGTTATGCCAAGTAGTTTGTTTGTGTTTCTTTCAGTAGGAGAATAAGAACTGAGATTATGCTTATTCTTGGGAAGCTGAATCAATATCAAGAAATCTGTTATCCTTTCTAACGCTTGCTATCTGTTATCCTTTCTAACGCTTGCTATATAGCATGTTGACCACGTGTTCGCCGCCAGACTAGACATAGTTCAGCTAGTCGTTAACAGATGGCGTTAGTGTGGCGCAGGCCCATAAATGGGCTGTTAGGCCAAGTAGTTTGTTGTGTTTCTTTCAGTAGGAGAATAAGAACTGAGATTATGCTTATTCTTGGGAAGCTGAATCAATATCAAGAAATCTGTTATCCTTTCTAACGCTTGCTATCTGTTATCCTTTCTAACGCTTGCTATATAGCATGTTGACCACGTGTTCGCCGCCAGGCTAGACATAGTTCAGCTAGTCGTTAACAGATGGCGTTAGTGTGGCTCAGGCCCATAAATGGGCTGTTAGGCCAAGTAGTTTGTTTGTGTTTCTTCAGTAGGAGAATAAGAACTGAGATTATGCTTATTCTTGGGAAGCTGAATCAATATCAAGAAATCTGTTATCCTTTCTAACGCTTGCTATCTGTTATCCTTTCTAACGCTTGCTATATAGCATGTTGACCACGTGTTCGCCGCCAGGCTAGACACGTTCAGCAGTCGTTAACAGATGGCGTTAGTGTGGCTCAGGCCCACAACTGGGCTGTTATGCCAAGTAGTTTGTTTGTGTTTCTTTCAGTAGGAGAATAAGAACTGAGATTATGCTTATTCTTGGAAGCTGAATCAATATCAAGAAATCTGTTACCCTTTCCAACGGCTTGCTATCTGTTATCCTTTCTAACGCTTGCTATATAGCATGTTGACCACGTGTTCGCCGCCAGGCTAGACATAGTTCAGCTAGTCGTTAACAGATGGCGTTAGTGTGGCTCAGGCCCATAAATGGGCTGTTAGGCCAAGTAGTTTGTTTGTGTTTCTTTCAGTAGGAGAATAAGAACTGAGATTATGCTTATTCTTGGGAAGCTGAATCAATATCAAGAAATCTGTTATCCTTTCTAACGCTTGCTATCTGTTATCCTTTTTAACGCTTGCTATATAGCATGTTGACCACGTGTTCGCCGCCAGGCTAGACATAGTTCAGCTAGTCGTTAACAGATGGCGTTAGTGTGGCTCAGGCCCACAACTGGGCTGTTATGCCAAGTAGTTTGTTTGTGTTTCTTTCAGTAGGAGAATAAGAACTGAGATTATGCTTATTCTTGGGAAGCTGAATCAATATCAAGAAATCTGTTATCCTTTCTAACGCTTGCTATCTGTTATCCTTTCTAACGCTTGCTATATAGCATGTTGACCACGTGTCGCCGCCAGGCTAGACATAGTTCAGCTAGTCGTTAACAGATGGCGTTAGTGTGGCGCAGGCCCATAAATGGGCTGTTAGGCCAAGTAGTTGTTTGTGTTTCTTTCAGTAGGAGAATAAGAACTGAGATTATGCTTATTCTTGGGAAGCTGAATCAATATCAAGAAATCTGTTATCCTTTCTAACGCTTGCTATCTGTTATCCTTTCTAACGCTTGCTATATAGCATGTTGACCACGTGTTCGCCGCCAGGCTAGACATAGTTCAGCTAGTCGTTAACAGATGGCGTTAGTGTGGCTCAGGCCCATAAATGGGCTGTTAGGCCAAGTAGTTTGTTTGTGTTTCGTTCAGTAGGAGAATAAGAACTGAGATTATGCTTATTCTTGGAAGCTGAATCAATATCAAGAATCTGTTATCCTTTCTAACGCTTGCTATCTGTTATCCTTTCTAACGCTTGCTATATAGCATGTTGACCACGTGTTCGCCGCCAGGCTAGACATAGTTCAGCTAGTCGTTAACAGATGGCGTTAGTGTGGCTCAGGCCCACAACTGGGCTGTTATGCAAGTAGTTTGTTTGTGTTTCTTTCAGTAGGAGAATAAGAACTGAGATTATGCTTATTCTTGGAAGCTGAATCAATATCAAGAAATCTGTTATCCTTTCTAACGCTTGCTATCTGTTATCCTTTCTAACGCTTGCTATATAGCATGTTGACCACGTGTTCGCCGCCAGGCTAGACATAGTTCAGCTAGTCGTTAACAGATGGCGTTAGTGTGGCTCAGGCCCATAAATGGGCTGTTAGGCCAAGTAGTTTGTTTGTGTTTCTTTCAGTAGGAGAATAAGAACTGAGATTATGCTTATTCTTGGGAAGCTGAATCAATATCAAGAAATCTGTTATCCTTTCTAACGCTTGCTATCTGTTATCCTTTCTAACGCTTGCTATATAGCATGTTGACCACGTGTTCGCCGCCAGGCTAGACATAGTTCAGCTAGTCGTTAACAGATGGCGTTAGTGTGGCTCAGGCCCCACAACTGGGCTGTTATGCCAAGTAGTTTTTTTGTGTTTCTTTCAGTAGAAGAATAAGAACTGAGATTATGCTTATTCTTGGGAAGCTGAATCAATATCAAGAAATCTGTTATCCTTTCTAACGCTTGCTATCTGTTATCCTTTCTAACGCTTGCTATATAGCATGTTGACCACGTGTTCGCCGCCAGGCTAGACATAGTTCAGCTAGTCGTTAACAGATGGCGTTAGTGTGGCTCAGGCCCATAAATGGGCCTTTAGGCCAAGTAGTTTGTTTGTGTTTCTTTCAGTAGAGAATAAGAACTGAGATTATGCTTATTCTTGGGAAGCTGAATCAATATCAAGAAATCTGTTATCCTTTCTAACGCTTGCTATCTGTTATCCTTTCTAACGCTTGCTATATAGCATGTTGACCACGTGTTCGCCGCCAGGCTAGACATAGTTCAGCTAGTCGTTAACAGATGGCGTTAGTGTGGCTCAGGCCCACTAACTGGGCTGTTAGGCCAAGTAGTTTGTTTGTGTTTCTTTCAGTAGAAGAATAAGAACTGAGATTATGCTTATTCATGGGAAGCTGAATCAATATCAAGAAATCTGTTATCCTTTCTAACGCTTGCTATCTGTTATCCTTTCTAACGCTTGCTATATAGCATGTTGACCACGTGTTCGCCGCCAGGCTAGACATAGTTCAGCTAGTCGTTAACAGATGGCGTTAGTGTGGCTCAGGCCCATAATGGGCTGTTATGCCAAGTAGTTTGTTTGTGTTTCTTTCAGTAGGAGAATAAGAACTGAGATTATGCTTATTCTTGGGAAGCTGAATCAATATCAAGAAATCTGTTATCCTTTCTAACGCTTGCTATCTGTTATCCTTTCTAACCTTGCTATATAGCATGTTGACCACGTGTTCGCCGCAGGCTAGACATAGTTCAGCTAGTCGTTAACAGATGGCGTTAGTGTGGCTCAGCCCACAACTGGGCTGTTATGCCAAGTAGTTTGTTTGTTTTCTTTCAGTAGGAGAATAAGAACTGAGATTATGCTTATTCTTGGGAAGCTGAATCAATATCAAGAAATCTGTTATCCTTTCTAACGCTTGCTATCTGTTATCCTTTCTACGCTTGCTATATAGCATGTTGACCACGTGTTCGCCGCCAGGCTAGACATAGTTCAGCTAGTCGTTAACAGATGCGTTAGTGTGGCTCAGCCCATAAATGGGCTGTTAGGCCAAGTAGTTTGTTTGTGTTTCTTTCAGTAGGAGAATAAGAACTGAGATTATGCTTATTCTTGGAAGCTGAATCAATATCAAGAAATCTGTTATCCTTTCTAACGCTTGCTATCTGTTATCCTTCTAACGCTTGCTATATAGCATGTTGACCACGTGTTCGCCGCCAGGCTAGACATAGTTCAGCTAGTCGTTAACAGATGGCGTTAGTGTGGCTCAGGCCCACTTAAATGGGCTGTTATGCCAAGTAGTTTGTTTGTGTTCTTTCAGTAGGAGAATAAGAACTGAGATATGCTTATTCTTGGGAAGCTGAATCAATATCAAGAAATCTGTTATCCTTTCTAACGCTTGCTATCTGTTATCTTTCTAACGCTTGCTATATAGCATGTTGACCACGTGTTCGCTCGCCAGCTAGACATAGTTCAGCTAGTCGTTAACAGATGGCGTTAGTGTGGCTCAGGCCACATAAATGGGCCTGTTAGGCAAAGTAGTTTGTTTGTGTTTCTTTCAGTAGGAGAATAGAACTGAGATTATGCTATTCTTGGAAGCCTGAATCAATATCAAGAAATCTGTTATCCTTTCTACGCTTGCTATCTGTTGTATCCTTCTAAACGCTTGCTATATAGCATGTTTGACACACGTGTTCGTCGCCTAGCTAGACAAAGTTCAGGACTAGTTGTTAAAGATGGCGTTAGTGTGGCTCAGGCCCAGCACTGCTGTTATGCCAAGTAGTTTGGTTTGGCGTTTCTTTCAGTAGGAGAATAAGAACGGAGATTATGCTGTATTCTTTGGGGAAGCTGAATCAATATCCAAGAAATCTGTTATCCTTTCAACGCTTGCTATCTGTTATCCTTTCTAACGCTTGCTATATTAGCATGTTGACCCACAGTGTATCGCCGCAGGCTAACATAGATCAGCTATCGTTAACTAGATGGCGGTTAGTGTGGCTGCAGGCCCATAATGGGCTGTTAGGCCAAGTAGTTTTGTTTGTGTTTCTTCAGTAGGAAATAAGAACTGAGATTATGCTTATTCCTTGGGAAGCTGAATCAATATCAACGAAATCTGTATCCCTTTCTAACGCTTGATATCTGTTGTCTCTCTAAACGCTTGCTATATAGCATGTTGAACACGTGTTCGTCGCTGAACGCTAGAAAAGTTCACTAGTCCGTTAACAGATGCGTTAGTGTGTGCTCAGGCA
>NW_027656521.1:0-83331 GCF_964235325.1 Thermobia domestica
GTTGGAACGAGTACACTTCTGCTATGTTAAAATAGGGGTTGGAAAATATGCCATACTCTTTTATTACCTCTGCTAGGGGTTGAACGAGTACAACATAGGTGTTTGTCTGCTAGGGATTAGCTCTGTGCTATGTTTGTAATCTCCATGTATTCTCGGCTATGTTTAAATAAGGGTTGGAGAATGTGTTCGTAGTATCTGCTATGTTAAAATAGGGTTGAAACGAGTTCACCCTTTCTGCTGTGTGTTCATAGTCTCAGTGTAATTTCTGTTATGTTAAAATAGGGGTTGGAAAATATGCTCATAAAAGGGAACGAGTACACCCCCTAAAATAAGCCACTGCTATGTTCAAATAGGGGTTGAAAAAGAGAACGAGTATACCATTGTTATGTTACGTACTGTGTGTTACGTAGTCTTATGTGTTATCTGCTATGTTCAAATAGGGATGGAAAACGAGTACACCCTTGTTATGTTATGTATTATCTGCTATGTTAAAATAAGGGTTGAAAAATATCGAGTACACCCCCTTAAAAGTGCTCATAAAAGGGAACAAATACACCCCTAACATGGAGGTCGTAAAAGATCGTGGGCTGACGGTGCGTGGGTCAAAGCGTATCGTGAGACAGTGGAAAATTGAGTCCTTGCTCTCAGGAGATCATGGAAAAAAAGGCGATTTTTCAGCTACCGGGGGTCAAGTGACGCCCACCTACTCACATACACTTGAACCTGATTTTATTAAATAGAAGTTGAAAGACGGTACTAGGTGTTATTCCTTATATCATAAATGAGTTTTGGCACTTGCCCCTTGTACTTAATAAAATTATATTCAGAGGTGTGTGACCCTAGCACTGTTCTGCTGAGAGTAAACTTCTGGTCGACAAAACATACTAGTATTAAAATGAATCCAGAATTCAACATAGACTGTAATCTGGTCTCCGAAGAATCATGAGCATATATTAAATAATTACCAATATGATGCTACCTAGAAAAAAAACACTACCTTTTCTTTCACTTTTACTCTCGAAATTGAAACAGCCATTGTAGCCTACAATATTTGCAGTTTTTACAACAAAATCACAAGTAAAGATTGACTGCCGATTTCACCCTGAGTTAAGCTGAGGCATGACTTATGGCGTGTTATCTAACACTGTCTTGAGAAATTAACAATACTTTCACAGCGTACCTCACTTTGAATAGTGAAGCAATAGGAGGTTAGTTTACATTGGACACCGTCTTTTTCAGTTGGTTTGTCGGTAGCAGCATGATGTCCACTTTTTATCAAGCTGAAGGCATGCTTTTCTGCATTGAAAGAAGTAATGTCTAGTCCATTAACGTTTATGGAAAGAACAGATTCGAGGGTTTTTACAGATAAACGGTTCCTAGCGTCAGTATGCTGTAAGTGTAAGTTGGAAAAGCCTCTCTTACACTCTGCAGAAGGAACTGGAAGCAATTCTATGAACAATTCTTCGGGAAGCAATGCTATAAACAAGACCAACATAGCTCGCGACAAAACATACTGAAAAAATAGGATCGCTACTAAAACATCAAGTTGAATCATTGTACTTCAAAACAGATAATATCTTGAGAAAGGGGGAATATATCTTCCCAGGCTGGGAAGACTGAATTAAATTCAGACAGGGAAGTCGAAACTTAGAAGGGGGAAATTCCCAGGCTTCCCTGGCTACAAATAAATCCCTGGCTATCAGTCTATATTATTTATTAGGGGGGAGGAATGAAGACCAACAGGGCAATGCCAAAGCCATTAAAGAACACCATAAAATTGTACATTTAATTATTATTTACAGAATCTGTGTTTATTTTTGAATTATGGAAACTGTAAATTTTTGTTTCATGTTTGTGTATTTTTGAAGTATTTATTATTTAAACATTAGAACGAAATTATATATATTACACTAATTTTAGTTAATTTCATTACAAGATAGAAGTATATGTTTTATTCAACTTTTGGACTTAATTTTCCAACTTCCAAAATAAGCGATACACTAAAATTTATTAATATTCACAACTAACGTTGTTAGTTAATTTCATTACAAGATAGAAGTATATGTTTTATTCAACTTTTGGACTTAATTTTCCAACTTCCAAAATAAGCGATACACTAAAATTTATTAATATTCACAATTAACGTTGTAGACTATGATATTGCTGTTTGGAAGTGCCCTTGGTATCCTTGGATGCTTGTCCTGGTTCCAATAATAGGGTACGGTTTGAAATTCTTGAAATGGATAAAGGCAATGGAAGATGTTTGGTGTATCTGGCAAAAAAAAACATATAATTTTACTCAGAAATGAGTAGAATTGGCGAAGTTGAATTTAATTTGGTAAATATAATTGCAAGAATTCCAATCAGTTTGAAAATTCTCTTGAGCGTTATTTTTTTAGAGGGGGTAAAAATAATTTAGGAAGGGGCAGTGCCCCCTCTAGCCCTTCTCTGGTTGCGGGCCTGCTGGCTATGATCCGTTTTGCTCAGCATTATAACATAGAGTTTGCGATATGTTCTTACGAGTAATTTGTTTTATTTACTTTCACGACTTAATTTTATAAATCTAATAATAATGATAATAATATCTTCTATTAACACAAATATTGTGATTATACAAGAATAAAGTACATATCCTGGGTTTATTACATAAATTAAAACTGTGATGCAATTAAAGGAATCCAATACCGAAATTAAAGCTGTAATGGTAGTAGATTGATGACTGAGGTAGGAGATGGAAGCTAATATTCAAATTCTGAATCCACATTAGAAAAAAAATTTCTCTTTATCCCCCTACGATTTTGATGCTACCTAGGTATGGTGATCCAATAATGCAACAGGAAATAGTAAAACTTACTACTTCCGGGTTCAATAAAAATATGAGAGCGGAGATGACATTTATTTTTTTTTAGAACGTTAAATTCATGAGGATGGATTGGTAGCAGTTTGACAAAAGTTCGTCGTAATTTTACGGCTGAATATTAACGGCAAATATTATGCTAGTGTTCTACATTAACTTATGTATTGTGGTGTGCAAGGCAATCGAAGGAACATAAAAGCGTGGATGATAGTGTTTTTCGAATGGAATTGGATAGGGAGTAAAGTGTTTGTAAAGTGAGTCACAATAAAGGGTACTAGTTTGATCGTTTAATCGCATCACTTGATTACAGTATTTGGCTACGGCAGGCGCGCAACCAGAAACTTTTGTTTGAGGGGTCCAAACTTTGGGGGGAAATAATCCAATATTACAAGCCAATACGTTTATGTAATATTGTAGTACAATACTACACCTGAAAAGAAGATAAGTAACTGTAATTACTGCTGCAAGTTTAGCGCCACCTTGATGACGTAAGCTGGGGCACGTCGCTTCTATAAATAAGCCTGAAATAAAAGAGAGAAAAAAAATGAGATTTCAAGTTTTATAATTATATCATCAACATTTTTTTCCCCTAAGATGTAGATGCACTTCGATGCATCTACAATTAAAAATTTTGCAGAAGAAAAATTTGATGTCTTGAACAATTTATATTACGTTGGCAACCCAAACCATTACTGTGTAGTTTATGATCTTATAAATTAAAATTAACAAAATTATTTGTAAAAAAAAAAAGTATCCATGTATAGAAGAAGGGCCGTGCCATGGGAGGGGGGCGAGCGGGGCAACGGCCCCGGGCGCCGAAGTAAGGGGCGAAAACATCGGGAGAAAAGGAGCAAAAGAAAGGAAAAATTAGTTGGTATATATGTATGTGGTTACGTTCCTATACTCTCGCCCCAGGCGCTGATTTTCCACGGCACGGCACTGTATAGAAGTAACTAAAGGAATTAGTCATTTTTCCATTTTTTGGCTTTTCGTCACTTCTCATTCAAGCGGTTCATATTACAGTTTTTTAATTTAAAATATATAGTCATGTTTCTGACTCACCCTGTATAAAGTTTCATGATATTATGCAGAGAGAGAGAGAGAGAGAGAGAGAGAGAGAGAAGGAAAAAAGTAATGACTAGCAATAAACTAGACTCGAACATCAATCAACCGGGAAATGCAAACACTGCCCTTAAGCTCCTCTCTCAACACCTGATGAGTTATAAAACGAAATGAAAGATCAGACTGGATAAATTATTGTTCAGACCTCTTTTGCGAAACGTCTGTATTTAAGTACGTGTGTGCACGAGCACTGTCATGGCGAATACATTACGAAAAAGTAAATAATATGAAGGAGAAAAAAGCTCCAGCGTAAGTGTAATGATTCAAAGTTCGTAAGAAAGGTCAGAACACATATTACCGTTTAACGAGAAATTACATTAATCTCTTCCGAGCGGAGGGAGGGACAGAAGAGAAGTCAGTTGAAAGAGATGGCCTGCAGCAGTTCTATCCCTTCTCTCGTTTGTTTTTTCATCTTTTTCAAGTGAGCATAAACGATGCGTCCATGCGATACAGCAGATGGTCTTTATGATACCTAAAGTTATGAGAGATTGTCAGAAGATGCTTGTAATAGCCCAACCCCTTTTTACAGTTAATCCACATTGAACAAGGACCCTGGTGTAAAGTTATTACAGGCATTAAAACATGTGAAACTGGAAAGTATCCTCACTGGTGTATATTAAGAGTCAAATTATTATTATTATTATTATTATTATTATTATTATTATTATTATTATTATTATTATTATTATTATTATTATTATTATTATTATTATTATTATTATTATTAACTCAGAATAATTTTATAATATCGACACTCGTTGTATAAGATTTTGTAGTAAGATTAAAATTAGAATATGCATGTTTGGTATAGAATCTTGTACCTGAAGTTCATTCTCAAATACTACACCGAATACAGAAGAGGGTTATCAAATCCGTTCCAGAAACCTCTTCTATTTCCAAGACAAATTTTTTCCCTTTAAAATAATAATATAAACTTAATTAATTTGTTGCTAGGTCCCACGAACTGGAATGATTTTTAACAGTAAACTAGCTGAACCTGCGCTCTCTACACAGCGCATCATTCTCATATGAGCATGAATCTCCTTGCCATTCCTCACAACATTTGTATATGTCCCTATACAGACACAAGTGAAAGACGTCTTGATAAAAATCGGCATGGAGTACCATAAAGGGGAGATTTTTTTTTCGATTATTTTTTCAGTATCTCGCACCGTTTACAAGATTGAGCCTACTTCCGATTGGAGTTTCTAATTCATGTATGATCAGTGTTCTTTTTCTTCTTGCATGCAAAGCAATGCACTACATACACAATTAATTATAATATCAGTGATATATGGTGTTCATTGGGCAAAACACTCCAAACATTCATCTTAGCCTGGAGAAATGGTTATCCTTCGTTTTTCATTATCATTTGACAATCAAACAAACGCCTGAGCGATATGCAAACCTGTATACAACTATCTTGTGTTGGAATGCAATACTCATATGACGCATTACTTGTTTAAAATTTCAACACTTCCAGTATACCCCTAAAAATGTGATAAAAAATAACGGCCACCTTTTTCAAATATTCAATTAGAACTAGACAATCTACACAACATTTGGGATCGATCATCAAAAACGGCACGTTTGTATTACTTGTGGTTTTCGAGATCTCATTGCCGAGAGGATTGGAGACAACATATAAACTTTTCTTTGGAGACAATAGCATTTAATATATAGATACGCTCGGTTATATATATATATATATATATATATATATATAAGAGAGAGGGAGACCTGCCAACCTGGGAGGAATTTTAGGCAGGAGACTTCCTGGAAATATAAACTATAATAGTAGCAGCCGTCGGAAGACGAATAGACTATCTGTCTCTCACTCTCTCTCTCTCTCTCTTTATCTTTATCTTTCTCTCTCTCTCTCTCACACATACAAATACACACACATGTAAACACAGCTCGGCCCTAAATTCGATCCGTTAGCTTCTACTGTAAGTGACCAACACAAAATGGTCTAATGATGGGGAACAGGTGCCTATGGATGGGGAACAGGTACCCACTATTATTGTAGTTCAATGTGTACTTTATTTCAGCCGAAAAATAAATTAGGTGAAATTTCAACTTTTTTCTTTATTGCTTTTTTTCTTTTTTCTTTTCTTTTTTAAAGAAAAGGTGTGTTAAGCGGTTACTTTCCTTCTACCCCATGTCGACTGTGCGGGAGTTAGCTACTTCGTTGTGGGAAAGCGGGAGTGAACATCAAAATGTGGGAGACTCCCGCATAATGCGGGAGAGTTGGTAGGTCTGGAGAGAGAGAGAGAGAGATTTAAAAATATCATATGTTTTAAAAAGCACGAAGTAGGTACAAAAAACCACGAGATCAGTGCCAATGCCAGCTTTAATTTTTGAGGGGGCGGAAGTGGAGGGGCAGAAGCAAATTTTGGGTGACAGCTTTTTCTTTTTTTTATATATATAGGCTACTGAAAATTTGGCCCACATTACTATACATGTATGGGGGCATTCTGGAGGCAGGCGACGCCACTGCTGAAAGGGTCCACCTTCTTATAACCTCTAGCATCGTAACTGCACAAGATACTACAGGTTCGGACAACGAACTGAAGCACAAAGTGCAGGAGAAACGTACTCAAAAATACATATAAAACATGAGCTGTTGGTTCGGGTTAAAAAAAAAAAAATGTATTCCGAAGCAAAATATGCTTCAAATTTAAGTTCATATTCCAAGCTGTTCAAGTTCTGACACGTTCGGATTCCAGATGCAATAATGTACTTGTGTTTTACAAAACCTGATGTGATTTCTGCAACTTACATAATTATGAAATGTTTTAAAACTGACTTATTCAAAAATGCGTGTTACATGATCGGACACTAGAACAAAACTCTGAAAGTAAATAAATTATCCAGCAGCTGTGTAGTTCCGATTTTTTAAATTGAAAGTCCCTAATGTTAGGACAAGACAAGGTATATTAATAGGCATAGTAAGTATATTATAGGTAGGTTGCTAAAAGTTGAAAAAAAATCTAAAAAATATTATTAAAATAGTGTTATAATATTGTATTATCATGTGTTTAAATGAACAACATTATAAGTGATAAGAGGTCAACATTTGGAATTATTAATGATTTCAAGCTGTAGCAAGTAAGCACGTATTGTTTTTTTTTTTTCTAATTTTTTCTTCTTTTAAAATTTGTATACATTTGAATCAACATCGAAAAATCGAGTCATGAGAATGTCCCGAGGAAACGCGCCCTTACGAGCCAGAGTAGAACAAAGAGAACTTGAAGAGGTCGAGAACTTCAACTATCTGGGAAGTATTTTGGCGAGAGACGCTTACTGCACCAAAGAGATTAGGTCAAGAATTGTCATAGCTAAAGAAGCCTTCAACAAAGAAAAGATCACTCTTATCTAGCAGGCTCAATATTGAACTTGGTCAAGTGCTATATATGGAGCATTAGACTTTATGGTTCAGAGTCTTGAACATTACGGAAGTTAGAGAAGAAATATTTAGAGAGCTTCGAAATGTGGTGTTGGAGGAAGATGGAGAAGATAAAATGGACAGAGAGAGAGAAACAAACGAAGATGTTTTAAAACGGATAGGAGAGAAGAGGACACTTCTAACCAGCATCCTTCGTAGGAAGGCCAATTGGGTTGGACAAATCTTGCGAAGAAATTGTCTTCTTCATACCGCCATAGAAGGAAAGATGGAAGGAAAGCGAGGAATAGGAAGAAGAAGAACACAACTGATCAATGATTTGAGAAACAGAAGAAAATAAGGAAGCTGAAGATCGAAAAACATGGAAGAAACATTTCCATTCCTAAATCAAAAATTAAAAAAAAAAAAAAAAAAAACTCTTTAGTCCCAGGACCTCTGAAAGGCAGAATACTTAATAATAATAATAATAATAATAATAATAATAATAATAATAATAATAATAATAATAATAATAATAATAATAATAATAATAATAATAATAATCATACATTTGAATGTATTAAGTTCTGATTTAGCAAAGTGCTGCATTTGGTTCATCTATGTTCCTAGTAATATGTAAATAAAGATTAATATTATAATTATTGATATTAAATTCAATTGCTGCAAGGTGGACTTTTTTTTAAATTCAGTGATTTATGGTCAACATCAATCCTTATTTTGGCTTCCTTGCAGGCTCGTACCGAGAAAAGTTGTTCTGAAGAGGGAGGAAAACGAAATTGACTGTTTCCACTTTTTCAAGTTAATGCAAAAAAATATTATTTACTCTTCTATTGATAGTATTGTTTCCATTTTATCTTTTATATATACTTCCGGGGGAAGGTTTCGATCCAATAGTCCCACGTTGGCTACGTCTCTGCCTAGATCAGTAACTGTTAAACATTGAGTATGAGTATTTCTGCAATCTATGTTTTTAATGTTTATACATGCCAAAATTATTATTGTCTTCTATTTGAAACTTACATGAAGTTTAATAATTGTTTCATTTTTCTGATTTCTTTTTTTATTTTGATTGGTTGCATTGGAGTTAGCATCCTGTCTAACACCGAAGCCAAGGCCGCCGATCCTGGGGGAGGCGGGCCACCCCAAAATTCATGTGCTCCCCCCCTATTTATTTATAAATATACAATATTTGGCATAATTTGAATGCAATTTGTCTTAAAATCCGCCTATATACCTTCTGCATCGCGCCCCCCCCAAATTTACAGAGAAATCGGCGCTCTTGACCGAAGATACTGTATATGGTGTCAGATGTGGACCAACACAGCTTAAGGTAGAATTAGAGTTACCCATGAAATGAGATATTGCTCATCTCGTATCGATTTTCGTCTAGAAAACATAACCATTCTCGTTTAATTTTCGAGAAAAGACGAGAGATTTCTCGAGTCGTGAAGTGTCCTACTAATGGTTATGTTTTCTATTAATTGATAAAGTGACTGCACAGCATTTTAAGATAGGTTAAGTCGTTACACAGTATACTTCAATAATTAATACGGTGTAAATGTTGTTATAACGCAGACTTCGTAGTCTTGGTGTGAAATGGTAAATTTCGGGGGCAGAATGGTAAAGCTCGGGGATAGAATTGTAAATTTTGAAGGCAAAATGGTAAATTTTGGGGGTAGGATGGTAAATTTTAGGGGCAGAATGGTAAAGTTTGGGGGCAAAATAATAAATTTTAAGGGTAGAATGATCAATTTCGGGGATAGAATGGTAAATTTTGGGGACAGAATGGTAAATTGTGGGGATAGAATGGTAAATTTTATGGGCAAAATGGTAAATTTTGAGGATAGAATGGTAAATTTTGAGGATAGAATGGTAAATTTTGAGGGCAGAATGGTAAATTTTCGGGATAGAATAGTAAATTTAGGGTTTGCTTTAAGCCCTTGGGAGTGAGGACAGGAGTATCTCTGTTCTTAAGTAAAAAATATGTTTCATTACTGTTTCTTAAAAGAACATGTTTCTTAAGTAAAAAAAAAAAAAAATGTTTCTACACTCTTTTAAAATTACCATATGTTTCTTATCCTAATTTCAAATAACTGTAGTATACTTTGACTTATATATGTATATACATAAAGAGGTAAACAATAAAATTTTTCACACACGATTTCTTTTGTGTATTTCTGTAAATTTAAATTCAAGAAAAAAAAACTAAATTATGCAGCACACACACAAAAAAATGGTATCTGTGAAAAGAATACGGCTACTTTTGTTTTGTTATATATGATTACAAGTATGCAGTACTTATACTGTACGTATAAGAGAGAGAGAGAGAGAGAGAGAGAGAGAGCGTTTTATTTGTTTATTTTTTATCCCCTTTATTGTTATTATCACGATCATCCTGTTTTCGTAGGTAGTAGCTTAGGATCGGTCATTTCCTCGGACTCTCTACAGAAGAAATGGGTGGTCCCATTACAAGCAGCGACGCAACAAGGAGATTGTTTCTTGAGAGTAATCAGAGAAAATAATAGAAAATCACCGAGCAAGGTCACAAGAATCTTTCTTTTCCATCTGGCCCCTCCCATGTGACTTTGATCTTCTCTTTCGCTCTCTCTCAATCGGTATCTCCTTTAAGATAAAAACTAGAGGCTCTACATACCACTGAAAGTTTTCCCGTTGTAGCTCTTCTTCACAATTCACGTTATTTGAAATATACATACAGCACATATCATCCGCTCTCTATGTAACATATGCACTTTACATATATGAAATCAAAAAAAGTGATTAAGGGGGAAATGATGTACCAGATACTTACTGATTTACGAGATTACTTGAGGTGGTGTCGTTTGTTTATTTATCGTATTCTTGCGTTATAAACCTCCCCGCCCGTCTAGTTGCTAGAAAGCACCTTTGGTAGACAAGGTCCTGAGTTCAGTTCCTAGTGGAAAACATTATGATGCTCGAACACCATCTTAAATTTTAAGTTCAAATTTTCCATAGCTTCCTTGTTGGAAAGCAACGCTAAATGGATTAGAATCGGACTACAGAACAGTATGTAAGAAGCTTAACTTCAGTAATGTACCTGCAGTGCAAATGGCAGGGGGAAACGTTTTTACTTAATTACAAATCAACAAAAGAAATTAAAGGCAACGGAAATGAGGTAATTGCAACAAAGAAAAGAGGATGAAACCAGAAGAGACGAGATAAGAAATGTCAAAATAAGAGAAGTGCTGAAAGTAGCTTCATTGGAAGATGAAATACAGAAGATAAAGTTGAGATGGTTTGGCCATTTAACAGGAATGTGAAAAGACAGGTATACGAAGGGAAAGTTATAGAAAATAAACCAAAAGGAAGACCGAGGAAAACATGGATGGAACTTATTCGAGAAATCGCAAAGAACAAGATTATTCCATGGGAGATGGTGCAGACAACAGTACGAAACGGAGATGATTGAAAAGCTGTCTGGAAACCCGTCTGCACCGGAAGGTAGAAGAGAACGGCTTAAGTAAGTAAGTAAGTCATTGCATTGAATTGAATGGGAATGGTGAACTTTTTCCAATTTTTTTCAGTTTCACTTGAAACTTATAAAAATGTCGCTTAATATTATCTTCCCCGGAGGCGATCATACATTAAAATACAAATTCATAAAAATAAAGCATTTTTCATTAGAAATTAACTAGTTGTTAAGCCCGAGCCTTCGGCATGCTGTACACAATAGGTTAAAATAGTGTTAAAATAAGAGCTCTCATTGGACACTTTTATATTTTTATATTTTTTAATTTGCCTCACCAACGAACATGCGGTAACACACATGAATGGTAAAATCTAAATATGGATATTGCCCTTGTCTTCCTAATAAATAGCAAAGCATACTTGTGTTCAGCATCATCACTATCGATTTCAAATTAATTAAGTTGAAACAATACAAATATTAGTGCTAAAATCTAAATGTACTTCCGACCCTTGTCCTGTTTTTTTAGGGAATAATTAAGTTGAAATAATACAGTTCTTTAAAGCTACAATTTAAATAGTCACAACAGTTTGAAATCGGCAAATTGCCTCTCCATTAGGGACATCTATTGATTTCCAACAAGCAGGCAGCTCAGATAGTGACGAAACTGTTTACTATTAGGAGTTAATGTGAGGCAAAGAGTGACGCGGTTTTCTTTTCTAATTAAGATAGAAAAAGAAATATGAAATTAAATGAAATCCTTCAGTTCAACATTATCACGATTATGCCCTTTAAGCTCAGGGAGACAAAGCCTAAAGCAAGTAAATAATAATGGAAGAAATGAAAATGAAATCTTTCAGTTTAACATCTCACGTTATGCCCTTTAGGCTAAGGGAGACGATGACTAAAGCAAGTGAATGATAAAGGAAGAAATGAAAATGAAATCTTTCAGTTTAACGTCTCACGTTATGCCCTTTAGGCTAAGAGAGACGATGGCTAAAGCAAGTGAATGATAAAGGAAGAAATGAAAATGAAATCTTTCAGTTTAACGTCTCACGTTATGCCCTTTAGGCTAAGGGAGACGATGACAAAAGCGAGTGAATGACAATGGAAGAAATGAAAATGAAATCTTTCAGTTTAACGTCTCACGTTATGCCCTTTAGGCTAAGGGAGACGATGACTAAAGCAAGTGAATGACAATGGAAGAAATGAAAATGAAATCTTTCAGTTTAACGTCTAACGTTATGCCCTTTAAGCTAAGGAAGACGATGACTAAAGCAAGTAAATAATAATGGAAGAAATGAAAATGAAATCTTTCAGTTTAACATCTCACGTTATGCCCTTTAGGCTAAGGGAGACGATGACTAAAGCAAGTGAATGACAATGGAAGAAATGAAAATGAAATCTTTCAGTTTAACGTCTCACGTTATGCCCTTTAGGCTATGGGAGACGATGACTAAGGTAAGTGAATAATGTGGAAGGAATTAGTGAAATGAGTTTGTGAGAAGAAATGGGTATAGCATGAGAAAACCCACGGACACAACATTATCCACAACAAACTACTTGGCCGGTCATCGAGCCAGGGACCCCATACACCAGAAGTAAGCATTCTACCACTGCGTCAGCGTGCCCCTGCATGATGATGGAAGATTTGGTGTAATGGAAAGGTGGGAGGAAGCAGGAGTAGTCCGAGAAAACTCTGGGACACAAGGTTGTCCAGAGAAACATAATTGGTTGGAAATCAGAACAGAGACCCCACACCGTTAAAAATACTTTCTTAAATCTGAGAAACCGTTTCTTATCTGAGCACCGAGAATATCTTTTCTTAGAAACAAGAGTTTAAAGCTCTCATTAACGAGAAATGAAGAAAAGTAGATGAGGTTGTTTAAAGCGAAACTAGAAAATATACTGTTACCAAAACTCATTTCTAAGAAAATATTGTCTCGTTGCACAGATAAGAAACGGTTTCTCAAATTTAAGAAATGATTTTTAACAATGCACGCACCAGAGGTAAGCCTTCTACTATTGAATCACCGTTCCCCCCCCCCCAAAGATGAAAAATAACCTTCATTTTGAGGATCTCTACTATGAAAGAATTACGAAAAAAAATGTTTTTTTTTTTTTTAATGTTTGGTGTGGAAGCATAGGCACACACATTATGCAAAACCGACAAAAAAAAAAAAAAAAGCAATTAGAGGGATTTGAAATGTGGCTGTAAATCGAACCGAAAAACCAGCAGGTTGCACTAGGAAATCAAAAGGGACCAGAAAAACAACGTTGGAAATAGTGCAAGAGAGAAAAATGCATTTCCTTTCTATATAACAGTTAAATTTCCCCTCTATGAATATTACGTGTCCGTGTATATCTCGTATTTTAGAAATTTTAAATTTTGACAAACAAGTGTACAGAAATATACTGTAAGTAACGTATTTAAAGTAATGTATAAAAAAGTTATCCATATTGACCATAGCAGATTTTAAAATACTGTATATCATATATCCTATTACTTTAACCAAAATCCGAGAGCTTTCAATCTCTGTGTTGGTTGCCTCGCAAAAAAGTGTTCGCAGACGATTGAAAGCGAAGCGATGACTGTTTCCCATCTGGTCAGCCAACGATGAACTAATAGCTTTAGTGATGACATAATGGGCGCTGAAAATTGCCATGGTCAATTGTTGTAACTAGATTGTTCTGTCCAGTGGATCGAGTGTTAGACTCTATGCGTCAAGAGGGTTTGCTTTCTTCTGTGTTGTTCGAGGTTGTAGTGTCTGAAATATACATATTTGCTGAAAGAAAAATAATAAATTTTAATATAACATAATATTTGATAGGTGAAGCATTGCAAATCTAGCTCCACTTCCATCTTTGATAATTAGCCTATTTTCCACATTACTCCAGTTTTTTTTTTTTTTTTTTTTTTTGTTCATTTCATTACATCAACTTATTTCTGGACGATTCCTAAGTCTCTTGTTATATGTTTTCTTTTTCGTGCACTGATCGTTATTTCTTTTCCAATGACTCCAGTCAGTTCCATTTCAATGCCTTCTTTAGGATTACGCTAACAGGTCTTACAATATTACAATGATACTACTACGTCCGTTACTCCACTTGTCTTCAACGAAACGCTAATTTCCGATTTTTTTCTTTTTGCAATAGATGGTTAGATCAATAATCTCGGACGAGTTCGTTAGCATCTTCACGGATAACGGATATTCATATCTCGTTTAAAATCAATAGCATTCCCTAATTACTATGCAACCTGCACAGTGGCTAAAACGTTGGCTGCCTATAATATAAGGATAAATACCTTTTCTTATTGCAGTTACCGAGACCGAGTTCCTGGATAGAAACAATTTGTTGGGTAACAATGGCTATCAATATCCCGTTTAAAATCCACAGCATTTCCTAATTTATATGCAATCTGTACAGTGGTAAGGAAATGTTGCTTGCCTATAATACAAGGATAAATAGCTTTTCTTATTGGAATTACCTGAACCGAGGTCCTAAATAGAGTCAATTCATTAACATTTTTATGGGTAACAGTGGTTATCTATTTCCCATTCATTCATAAATTATAGCGCTAATATTTAACCTTGAAATATTTAAGAGTTACGGGTTGCATAAACATTTACGCGAAAATATACCTAATTATATTCAAATTCATAATCATTGTTATAAGCAAAAGCCTATTCATTTATTCACAAATTCGCGTATCGCAGATCTTTTATACTGTCTTTACTTGACTTTATTTTCACGATATTATCAGTCACTCCTATCATGTTTTTGACCCATGTAACTGTTTCCCTACCTTGGCGGGATTCCTACCTTGTATCTCTCCTTCCTTCATTGTGTAGTCAACATTTTACAGATGGTGAATGTCCAATTTTTCCAGTGTCCACGTCTCCGATGCATGTTCATATCAAAACAGGAAGAATACTTCTATTGAAAATTTTACCTATCTATCTATCTGTATGGCGTACTGGTATATTTATGATATTTAATGTTAATATAGCAAAATATTTTGTTATTTGAAAAAACAAAATATATTAAGGAAGTTTTTATATCATATTTGCTTTCTTAATTAACAATCAAGTTGCCTTGCTTCACTGGTATTTCACAATATCCACTTACAATATTGTATCGCAGAAAATCATCATCAACATCATAGATATTCTTTCATTGTTGGCAGGTCATTTGCTGCAACTGAGAAGAAGCTTCCATGCTCCACACTCTTCCGGCTAACCTCTTCGTCTTCACTTACGATTTCTCTGTTTTGATATCGTCCTTTAATTATAATCTCCTTCGCCTCCTCCCTCTCTTTTCTGCCACCATACCCTTTAGTACGTCCCTCATAATGCAGTTCATTCTTATCCAATGTCCCAAAAAGTTTCTCTTCCTCTTTTTAATATTATCTAAAATTGTTCTCATTCATTTCCCGCTCAACCCAACTAATTCCCTCCTTTCTTCTCCGCACCCACATTTCCAAAGGTTGGAATAGTTTTTCATCGGTTTTGTGTAATGTCTATGCTTCTGCCCCATACAGTGCAATATTCGATACGAAGCACTTTATGAGTCTTTTTGTCAACTCTTTTTTTTTTCCAAGGTAACATAAAATAGTCTTTTCTTCCGCCTAAAGGGTTCTTTCTCCTTTCATATCCTACTCTTTATTTCACGTTCACATTTCATATCATTTAGATATACTACCCAGGTACCGAAAACTAGTCATCAGTTCTATTTTCTCCCCTCCTACTTCTATATTTGACTTACCCCTTCGTTTCAATCAAGTAAATTAAAATGCCGGTTTACGAGATAACGGGTTTAGCGGAATATATGGATATGTAATTCGTTACAATGTTGTTGGCAGGACATATTTACACCTAAGCTAACATAAGCCATGGCCCAAGGCGGCAAGTTTTGAGGGCGGCAAATTTTGTCACACACTTTTTTTTTAAAAAAATATTTTTCTTCAGCAATAACCTCATACTGGTGAGTAGTCCTATCGACCACAATTTTATTAACTGAAACTGAAAGTTATATAAAGTTCTATATTTCCAGTTCTACTTAGAAATTGAGTATTCAATTCACTGCCTTAAATTTTTTGTACCTGAGGAGTTATTTATATATTGGTGTTAAGAAGTTGTACTTTTTTTTAATGGTGTGGGGCATCAAAAAATAGCATTAAACAACGCCCTTGACTGTTAAAAAGGTTAAAGTAGCAGAATAAACAGATATGGTGTTCCGTTAAGCGTTAGGATAAATTTTGTAGTTGATTTCGATGTTATGTTTAGTTTACTATGATGTAAGATAAAAATTAAAAACTGTGCACGCCAGTGCCGTGCCGTGGGAAATCAACGCCCAGGGCGAGAGTATACGTCAGCGCCCCCGTACATATGAGTGAGGTCGGCAGACCAGTCGCGAAGCGTCACCATGGGTTGATGCGAAGCGTAAGAAAATTTTGAAAAATAAACCCTGATTTTGAGCACTTTTCATTACTTTTTTTTTCCTTTTCCGTTTTATATATTTCTTTTCTTTTTCCTCTCGAATTATTTGCCCCTTACTTAAGTACCCGGGGCCCTCGCCCCGCTAGCCTTTCCCCCACACAGAAAGACACTGTTGGACTCCAAAATGGTTTCGGTTTAAGTTAGTGGCATGTTTCACAGATCAAATGAGTTTTGGGAATCTGCAAAGACTATGTTCATAAAATGGTGTGTGTACAGTACATAAAGAGATTTGATGAAGAATAAAATATAAGGCATGTTTGTAAGACTATTACAAATAATAATGTCCACGAAACGAGACCAGACGAGTAAGGCTTTCAATTTCTCTTCAATTTTTGTCGAATTTTCAACTCGTCTCCATTCTCAAAGAATTCGTCTCGAATTTAAAAATGTCGAAATTGAATTGAATGCAGATTGGTCTATGTTTCGTGTCGTTTTCAAAACAAGACGAGAAATTTCTCAACACTAATACCTATGGAGCTTGCGCTCATTAATATCAATAAGGTTCGCATTCACGAGTCTCAAGGGGCTCGGGCTCTCGAGCTTACTTCTTGAGAGATAAAATATACCTATCTTATACGCTATTGGCATACGTAAGAACGTTTGTTAATGCGTAAATCCTGTAGTTTTTGGACTTAACGTACGACTATATAACATCCTGCAGCAAATGTATAACTGAAAACGAACGTTTTGTAATACTTTCCATCTATACGAGCTCTCCGTAGGAAAAGAAAGAATTGTGTATAGGCAGCAAGGATCTCACAACAGATGTATGTATGTGACATGTAGTTGACGTTTGTAACATACGTATACGTATGTAATATACGGAAGACTATTAACTATCAGACATCCTGCAGAGGTATGATGTATCTAAGCTGGAAAAAACAGTATATATATAGCATATGGATAACGTATGTTCCGTACAGATTTCCGTATTAAACATATGTATACCGTATATTTTATAATATACCGCTGTCCGGATAACGAATTTTTCTCAGTGTATAAAGAATAATATTGTTCTCGATATTATTATTATTATTATTATTAGTAGTAGTAGTAGTAGTAGTAGTAGTAGTTATTGTTGTTGTTGTAATTAATAGTAACAGAAATGCAAAATATTATAATAATAGTTATAAATTCATCTCAAATATTGATTATTTTCTTCCTTATTCTCAGAATCTGATCTTTTTGGAACTTTGCATTTAAGGAATGCGATTGTGGCGCCTAAGAAGGTTTTTCACCTTCAAAGAATTTGACCGGGCACCTATTAATGACCGGCTAAAATATTTATCTGTGTTTCGAGATCAGATTTTCGTTCTTTTTCTTTTTAAACATGGAAAAAAAAAGAAAATCTCCCTAGGAACACAATACATTGTTATTTCTATGTGATACGCGGTAATGGTTCCATCCTCGTGCTGTCCGAAGACAATAGATGAAGTGGTCAGTGGGAGGGGGCCATGACCCAGAGAAAGGTACGTGCGAGGGGTCAGTCACTGCATGGTATGAAATGAAGGCGGTCCGGCTTTTCCATGCGACTGGAGATCGGCAACTACTCTGATTACAGATTGCTTCGTTTGCGGAAAAAGAACAGGAAGTGATACGCTGGTGCATTTCACGTCTGATTTTCACTATTCTCTCTGTTCACTATTCCTTACTACTCCCTCACGCTTCCTTCGAAATGGTCCTTTGACACAACAAGGCTGTCATGTGTTTTTGTGTCTTTTTTTTATCTTAGCTTTTGTTGATTATTTTACTTGTTAAGACGATGTGATTCAATGTTGTGCGTGATTGTTAGGCAGTACGCTAATAATTTCCTCTAACAGATTAACAAGTAAATTTTACCAAGCCTAGGCTTAAATATAGCATTTTACCTCAAATTAAATTAAGCATACTTTAAGCCTTGGTTTAAATATAGAACTTTACCTCAAATTAAATTTACTAAACTTTAAGCCTTGGCTTAAATATAGAACTTTACCTCAAATTAAATTTAGTATACTTTAAGTCTTGGCTTAAATATAGAACTTTACCTCAAATTAAATTTAGTATACTTTAAGCGTTGGCTTAAATATAGAAGTTTACCTCAAATTAATTTTAGTATACTTTAAGCCTTGGCTTAAATATAGAACTTTACCTCAAATTAAATTCAGTATACTTTAAGCCTAGGCATTTTACCTCAAATTAAGTTGAGTATACTTTAAGCCTAGGCTTAGGTATAGCATTTTAACTCAAATTAACTCGAATATACTTTAAGATGAAAGAATATTTGAAAAATAAAAATAAAATATTTAAGTCCTTAGATATTTGAGCAGAAAGTCATTCAATTTCATTGTAACTGTATATTCCATGGACAGATTAGTACTTTGGATCCTGAACACTATACTAATCCACTAATCTCAATAGAGCTGTAGCTACTTTATCAAGGATTGGTGGTTATATCCGTAATTACTTCCATAAGAATAAATGTGGAACAGATTTTTGGTTGTGCGATTGTACTGTATGGGGCGGAAACTTGAACATTATGCAAAAGTGTTGTAAAACGACTGGAGGTTTTCGAAATTTGGGTGTCGAGAAAAATGGAGAGAATTAACTGGATCGAGCTAAAACGAATGAGAGGGTGTTACAAATAGTGAGGAAGAAAATAAGAATTTTAGATATTATCGAAAAGACGAAGACACACTGGTTCGAATATTAGCTAAGAAGGAACTGTATAATGAGGAATGTGGTGGAGAATATGGGGACAGGAAAGTAAAGGAGGCTACAATTGTTGGACGGTATCAAAACAGAAAAATCGTACGTGAAGACGAAGAGGTTAGTGGATGACGGTAGAGGATAGAAGCTTCTCAGCTGCGGCAAGTAAATACAACCAATAATAGTAAAATACCTATGATGATGATGATGATGATGATGATATATCTTTTGATAGACTAGATGGATTACTTCCATTAACGAATTGTAGTATTGGCTTTTGACCCTTCACATCCTGGTCAGTAGCGTACGCAGGAATTTATTTCGGAGGGGGTCCAAACAGTGATGAAAATTTTCCCGGAAAATTTTCCGATTCATAAAAACACACTCCACTTATTCCTACATCGTTGTTTAGTCGAGATGTGAGGTGGAAAATTTTCTTCCATATTTTTCCGGAAAATTTTCAGTTAACAAATATCAGTGATCAAGTAACAATTCGTCAGTATTCATAAAACTGATTGAATTCATATATAGAAACGTTAAAAAGTGAAAGATCGTTGAAAGAATCTGAAAATTTTCATGGCTCAGACAATTTTCAGTACGATGTAGGAACTAGTGGAACAATTTTTCATGAATCGAAAAATTGTCTGTCCTGTACAATGAAAATTTTCCGGAAAATTTTCCGATTCATAAAAACACACTCCACTTATTCCTATATCGTTGTCTAGTTAAGATGTGAGGTGGAAATTTTTCTTCTATATTTTTCCGGAAAATTTTCCGTTCTTAACAAATATCAGTGATCAAGTAACAATTCGTCAGTATTCGTAAAATTGATTGAATTCACATATAGAAACGTTAAAGAGTGAAAGATAGTGATGTGAGGTGGAAAATTTTCCGCGGAAAATTTTCCATTTCGGAAAATTTTCCGGAAAATTTTCCGCTATATTTTTCCGGAAAATTTTCCGTTCTAAAAAAAATGTCAGTAATCAAGTAACAATTCCTCAGCAATCATAAAATTGGTTGAATTCATGTACAAAAATGTAAAAAAGTGAAAGATCGTTTTAAGAATCTGAAAATTTTCATGGCTCAGACAATTTTCAGTACTATGTAAGAACAAGTTAAACCATTTTTCATGAATCGAAATATTTTCTCATATGGAAAAATTGAAGAACTTTTTACGAGTCGGAAAATTTTCATCATTTTGATGCAAAAAGTAAAACAACTTCTTGTGAATCGGAAAGTTTTATTGCTCTGTAGAAACGAGTGAAAGGAATTTTTATAGAATCGGAAAATTTTTATCACGATGTAGAAACAAGCGGAAAAAAACTTTTCATAAGCCGGACAATTTTGGATATTATGTATAGGGATGTTAGGTGGAAAATTTTCCACTATATTTAACTGCACATTCAGCTACAAAATTGAATTTCTGTAGAGGACAGTTAATCAGCAACAAATTATAATTTTCCAATTAGGTTTCGGGAACCGGAAAATTTTCTAATATTTCAAGTTGGGAAATAAACTTTTACACAGTGTTTCTCTCTCTCTCTTCATCTGCGAGCTCCTTCGTTGCTAAACAGTTAGCATACGCGCCTTTGGCATGGAAGACCTGGCTTCGATTTCCAGCGGGACTTCATGTAGTTCGGATTTCACGTTAATCAGTTGGTCCCGTCTTATATAGTCTCACTGCTGAAAGGGACGTTAAACTCAAAATCAACTCAATTCAACTCTTCTGTGTGTGTATATGCAAAGTGCAGAGAACATGAGTTCGTAGAGTACAAATATCCCATTCTATTATTTAAAATTTCAATTTATTAAAAGTCATGAATGTTTTCCGATTCATAAAAACATACTCCACTTATTCCTACATCGTTGTTTAGCCGTATAATTTATTGGTAATAAGTATTGTCTTACATAGTTTCATGAAGTGAAAATCTAACCATTCATTTCAAGAATGTTTCAAAAATCTCAATGCGTTCTTCCCTCAGAATCCACCTTTGATCTTACAATATTAGATTTCGTCAGTTTAATACGGATAAGTCGGTTTTCTCATAGCTTTACTACTTTTATAGATTTACATTCTGCAACATTTATAAATAAGTAGATATAATAAAGAGAGAGAGAGGAACACTATGTAAATTTTTACTTCACAACTTGAAATATTAGAAAATTGTCTGGTTCCCGAAATCTAATTGGAAAATTATAATTTGTTGCTGTCTAATTTTCCTCTACAAGAATCGAATTTTATAGCTGAATGTGCAGTTAAATATAGTGGAAAATTTTCCACTTAACATCACTATACATATTATCCAAAACTGTCCGGATTATGAACATTTTTTTTACTTGTTTCTACAACGTGATGAAAATTTTTCGATTCATGAAAATTCCTTACATTTGTTTCTACAGAGCAATAAAACTTTCGATTCACAAAAAGTTGTTTTACTTTTTGCTTCAAAATTATGAAAAGTTTCCGACTCATAAAAAGTTCTTCAATTTTTCCATACAAGACACAAAATATTTCGATTTATGAAACATTGTTTGACTTGTTCCTACATAATACTGAAAATTGTGTGAGGCGTGAAAATTTCAGATTCTTTAAACGATCTTTCCCTTTTTAACATTTCTATACATAAATTCAATCAATTGTATGAATACTGAGGAATTGTTACTTGATCACTGATATTTAAGAACGGAAAATTTTCCGGAAAAATATGGAAGAAAATTTTTCATATCACATCGCGGCTGAACAACGATGTAGGAATAAGTGATGTTTTATGAATCAGAAAATTTTCCGTTTCAAAATTTTCCGGGAAATTATCATCAGTGTACAGGACAGACAATTCTTCGGTTCATGAAAAATTGTTTCACTTGTTCCTACATAGTACTGAAAATTATCTAAGCCATGAAAATTTTCAGATTCTTTAAACGATCTTTCACTTTTTAACATTTCTATACATGATTTCAATCAATTTTATGAATACTGAAGAACTGCTACTTGATCACTAACATTTGTTAAGAACGGAAAATTTTCCGGAAAAATATAGAAGAAAATTTTTCACCTCACATCACGGCTAAACAACGATGAAGGAATAAGTGATGTTTTATGAATCGGAAAATTTTCCGTTTCAAAATTTTCCGGGAAATTGTCATCAGTGTACAGGACAGATAATTCTTTGATTCATGAAAAATTGTTTCACTTGTTCCTACATAGTACTGAAAATTGTCTGAGCCATGAAAAGTTTCAGATTCTTTAAATAATCTTTCACTCTTTTACATTTCTATACATGAATTTAATCAATTTATGAATACTGAGGAATTGTTACTTGATCACTGATATATGTTAAGAACGGAAAATTTACCGGAAAAGTATAGAAGAAAATTTTCCACCTCACATCACGGCTATACAACGATGTAGGAATAAGTGGAGTATGTTTCTATGAATCGGAAAATTTTCCCGGAAAATTTTCTGGAAAATTTTCCGGAAAATTTTCCGTTTCAAAATTTTCCGGAAAATTTTCATCACTGGTGAAAGATCGTTTAAGGGATCTGAAAATTTTCATGGCTCAGACAATTTTCAGTACGATGTAGGAACTACTGGAACAATTTTTCATGAATCGAAAAATTGTCTGTCATGTACAATGAAAATTTTCCGGAAAATTTTCCGATTCATAAAAACATACTCCATTTATTCCTAGTTGAGATGTGAGGTGGAAAATTTTCTTCTATATTTTTCCGGAAAATTTTCCGTTCTTAACAAATATCAGTGATTAAGTAACAATTCGTCAGTATTCATAAAATTGATTGAATTCATATATAGAAATGTTAGAAAGTGAAAGATCGTTTAAAGAATCTGAAAATTTTCATGGTTTAGACAATTTTCAGTACTATGTAGGAACAAGTGGAACAATTTTCCATGAATCGAAAAATTGTCTATCCTGTACAGTGATTAAAATTTTCCGGAAAATTTTGAAACGGAAAATTTTCCGATTCGTAAAAGAATAGTCCACTTATTCCTACATCGTTGATGTGAGGTGAAAAATTTCTTCTATATATAGAGAGAAAAACTGTGGTAAAAGTTTATTTCCCAACTTGAAATACAAAATTTTCCGGTTCCCGAAAGCTAATTGGAAAATTATAATTTGTTGCTGACTAACTTTCCTCTACTGAAATTCAATTTTGTAGCTCTATGTGCAGTTAAATATAGTGGAAAATTTTCCACCTAACATCACTATACATAATATCCAAATTTGTCCGGTCTATGAAAAGTGTTTTCCACTTGTTTCTACATCGTGATGAAAATTTTCCGATCTATGAAAATTCCTCTCACTTGTTTCTACAGAGCAATAAAACTTTCCGATTCAGAAAATAGTTATTTACTTCTTGCTTCGAAATGATGAAAACTTTCCGACTCATAAAAAATTCTTCAATTTTTCCATATAAGGCAGGAAATATTTCGATTCATGAACAATTGTTTAACTTGTTCCTACATAGTACTGAAAATTGTCTGAGCCATGAAAATTTTCAGATTCTTTAAACGATCTTTCAGTTTTTAACATTTCTATACATGAATTCAATCAATTTCATGATTGCTGAGGAATTGTTACTTGATTACTGATATTTTTTTAGAACGGAAAATTTTCCGGAAAAATATAGCGGAAAATTTTCCGCCTCACATCACTAGGTCCAAACTCAATATACTTTAAACAGGCATACTTTAAACAAATCTCGAAAACAAAGCGTGAAAATTTACCCACAATTCATTTCTGTTTGTTTAGCTCAATGGGCTACGAAATGTGTAAATCCGTTGAAATCTCGATTTCGTTTTTTTTTTTTTTTCACGAACACCACTCTTTCTTCTTTCTTCCTTCGCTCGAAACTATATATATATGTTTCTTTGAGGTAGTGACTCTACTGAGAATTGTTACTGAATTGACTGCCAAAGTAGCAAGAAAGCATTCGGTCAGATGACACGTCCGTGGCTTTTTGGCTTACTTGCAAGCGATGCTTTAGATCCTTCGCAGAGGGTCATAGCATCACTGGCCATTCCGTGGAGTGCACTTAGCGCCCGTAGATTTAGCGCCCACATATAATATCGTGTACTTAGCGCCCAGAAAATATTTGATGCTTATCAGTGTGCTAGGGTTGACCAAAGAGAGAACTAGTTTATATGTATAAATGTAGTTTCGTACTCAAATCATCTATCCCATCCCCTCTCTTTTGATGACTAAAGAACAAAAATTTTTCACTTGAAAGATCCTGCTATACTTCCTGCACAATTGTCATGTCACTTTTAAAACCCCTTAGGCAAGTTGAAAGAAATGTGTTCTTTTCTTCCTCTTCTGTTCATCACCGTCAGCTCTAACACTCTGACTTTTCATGTACATCTGTAATTACGTACAATTTAATTACGACTTAAGAGCATTACCATATCACCTATGAGATTTTCATATATGGATGTGAATTCATGTGCCAGCGTTATTTTAAAATTTATATAGTTTTAAATAATAATAATTACACGCACCTTAATGCAAATACTACTGCATGGAAAACAGCAATTATTTATGCACATTGCATAACTTCATTTCCTATCGTAAATACAGGGTGTCAAAAAATTCAAATGCCAAAATTTGCTGGGTATTTCTTTATATCAAATGAAAATAAAACGTTCTAATGAACATGTGTCAAGTGTTATAAGCCGCCCTAAACGCAATCAATCACATTTTAAACCCTAGTTTAAAAATAATGGAACATATCGTAAGTAGTTAAAGAAATTCGGCAAGAACTAGTATTTCCTCTATCTAAATATCCATACAAGGATACACTTTTAACCCTAGGACCACGGGCGGTGATTAGGGGGGCAAAGGGGGGCAGTTGCCCCTCCACTTTTTGAAATGACCCATTAATGTATATAGTTTCATTTGGAAATGTAAAGTTTTGTATGTATTATTGGTTCATAGAATACAAATGGTGCCATAAAATATTTGCCGTTTCATGAGTACGTATTGGTTATCTTTCCGTGAAGTTAAGAAAGCTACAGAAATTGCGTTTTAAAAATGCCACTAAAAATGGCCCCAAAATTAAGCTGTTGGAGCGAGACAATTCGAGCGTACTTTCATTTCATCTTACAAGGGCTCGATATGTTAGTAAGCCGCTCTGGATTTAATTGAGATATCATTTCGCAAGAAAAGAAGTCCTTCACAAGTTCTTCTTTAATTGCACAAAAATTGACAGTTCCTAAAACAGTTCTTTTCTTGAAAAATTGACAGTTCTTTTCTTCTTTCTTATAGTAAGGAATATTTTGATTTGATTTTTTTCAGTTTAACATCCTGTTCAGCAGCCAAGCTATATGAGACGTGAACTTAATGATTAACGTAGAGTCCGAACCACGTGAGCTCCCTCCGGGAATTGAACCCAGGTCTCCCACGTCAAAGGTGCGTACGTTAACCGCTTAGCCACGAAGGAGCTCAGTAAGGAATATATAATTTTGTAGTGTAATATACGAGTTTAGGGGTGTACATATACAGTTTTGTTATACAATTAAATTTAGTAAATTCAACATAATTCTAGGTTTTAGGATTATTTTGTATAACTGGAATGTGGAGTGACTAAGTATTGTTGAGTTTTGATGTACTCCAAGAAAATGAAAACTGTATCTAATGACAACGAACATGTTTCGGGAAGCTGCAAAAGTATTTCTTTGAATGTAGTAGCATATGCTTGTAGTATTCACTGTCTTTCTAAGAGTAATAACACATATAATAACATGCGTGGAATTAAAAATATAAGTTGTTCATTAATTTCCAGTTTCAATATAACTTTTGCAGAACAAGCCTTATTATCCATTACTATGATTATTTGATTAATATTATCCTTTCTATTTATTTGTTTTGCAAATTTGTTATTAAATAGGTCCCTAAACTGATCACACAATTTTCCAGACAGAATTTTAAGATGCATGATTTTATGATTTTTTGATTGCATGAGCAAGGAATCATATCTCTTCTTACACCTTTGTTGTATAAGAGCACAAAGAGTTAGTATCTTGTGTTGCTCTTGTCAATTTACGTAACAAAATATGAAACAAGATATACGGTATTTTAACTGGAAAAGATAGTTATACAGTTATACAGCCTTAAGTCTATATAACAGTCTCCTAATAGTTATACAGCCTTTAGTCTAACAAAGTGTTACAAGCAACCAGGAAAAGTAACATTGACATACAAATACTGTATTCAGATCATGTCTTGCCTCCCCACTTTTAACGTCCAACCGCCGCCACTGCCTAGGACTACCAGGTGGGTCCATTGCACTCGTACGCATACTTTCTTTAATAATTACTAAGGCTTAGTAAGTATTGAGATTCTATGACATTTCCCTGGTTGTGTTCTTGTATTATGTTATATAAGTATTTTTTTTTTTCATTTCCGTGAGTTAAGTGATAGTTTTTAAAATTTATAGCATTGGATACCGAGTGGGTCCATTAAACTCGAGCCTTAATGAAGAAATATGAGGATAGATTCAGAATAGATTGAGATTGTGGCTCGTAGCGGAGTGAACGTTCTGATAATCTTCTAACTGTCCCAATGAAGTCAGATATAACATATTGCAACTTTATGTGTTATTATTTAGTTTGATTGATTTAATTATTTGCAATTTTGCTTATTTTAGTAGCAGCTTTTCTTTATTTATTCACTTATATAAGTCCATTGTCAGAAGCATAGTAGTTGCTTTTGTCTATCAAACTGTATTATTTTTTCCATTGTATGCAGTTGCGTATCCAGGGGGTGTTTCCCAGGATATGAACTCCAAACAACCAAAATTTTAAAAAGTTGCTAGAATAAAATCTAAATTTGCGCTTTCAGTCTCCACATTAACAAAAAAGTTTTCCGGAGTAGGACACTGACCCCCCCCCCGAATAGAAATCCTGGCTTTGCCACTGATTGTATGTAAAGTTTTGTTTATTGTTAGTGTGTTTTGATCATTGCACGTGGTAGACAAACAGATCACTAACAATACACGTCACTATTGATGGTAGAGGAGGAATATTTTTGGTAAATCAATAAACAATGAAGAAATTGATTCCCGACAGACGATAAGATATTAGCAGACTTATATACAAATGCAACTGAAGTTTCTTGTTTAGGTACCGATATTGAAATGAGACGTTGAGTAGTTTTCTTATCCAGAGGATTGGTTAGAAGTTTGAAGCGTAGCACCTATAGCTAATGCAAAAGCACGTGCTAATGCAAAAAGCAAAACTCCGGAGAAAAGCGATCCTACAAGAGCTGCTTTATGTTTTGATGACAACATCGGCGCTATTAGAATACCTGATGACGAACTGTTCCTAATTCGTGAAGTTGCAGATTCTTCACACACTCTGCAATATAATTTTATTCTTACATATAATATGACTGTAGACGAACAATTTCTCATTTTTTGGGTGCGCTGTCTCTTTTGACAATATATACCCAGTAAGATCACCCATTGCAAAACACAATGCACAACTATCCTGAAGTTGTCACTTCTAGAGCGGAGGAAAAAACTCAAAGTTATCATATATTACAACACAACAAAATCATACGTTCACACTAACAATCATGTGGCTCGCTGTTACACCACAAAACAATGAACAAAATGGCCTATGACAGTATTTTACATAACTGATGTAAGTGGACTCAACACTTATGGTATTGTGTCATCAAAGCGTAATTTCAAACGAGAAACAAACATTAAAAAGTTTGAAATTCCGTAAATTTTTCATTTCGGCTGGTTAGCAGTTCGCCAACGTTGAGAAGAAATCACGGAGAATTGAAGCTTCCCAGCATACTGAAGAGGAACAGCCTAAGAAAGTCTCTCCAGCAAAGAGGGAGCACAAATCAAGAACTTTTTGCCGCAAATGCAAACTACATGAATGTACTGACAATTAATATTTTCCAAGTGTAACACTCCGATTTTGATAAAATTTGGCAGGTAGATATTACACATGAAATAAATGAATACGTGTTTTTTTCTTTTCTGGGGAAAACTGTTTTAAGGGGTAAAAGCCCCCACCCAAAATTTGGAGAAATTTGAAGCCGGAAAGACAAGAAGAAGAAGTTAGTCGAAGTGAATGAAATTGTTCACAGATATTATAAACGTTAAATGATGGAATATATGTTTCGTACTTTCACGGGAAAAATGGTTGAGTGGGGCACAGACCCCTTCAAACCTTTGATCTCGAAATATCAAAAGCGCTAATAACAGTACGTTAAACATGCCTAAAGGACATGGAGAATTGTAAGGAAATTTTGGGTAGGGACAATATAGAAAAAATAAATGAACACTTCTTTCTTATTTCCTGCAGAAAAAATGTTTTTAGGGGCAAAAGTCTCCACCAAAAATTTTGAAATTGACGACCGAAAGGCATGAAGAAGTAGACCGGAATGAACGAAATTGTGTGCATATATTGTAGACGTAAAATGACAGAATATTGTGTCGCATTTTTCTGGAAAAGATGGTTGGGTGGGGTACAGACCCCTTCAAACATTTAATCACGATTTATCAAAGTGTTCATTAGTATAGTGAAAAGTACCTAAAAGGACATGGAGAATTGTAACGAAACTGTGTTTAGAGACAAAACGCAAAAAATATATACGAATACGTGTTTTTAGTTTCTGCGGAAAAACTGTGGTGTGACTTAAGTCCCTCCGAAAAAAAAGTAATTATTACCGCAGAAGCGCAGGTTGTTTCCACAGGAAAATACGACGCGTATTCTCTCATTTTACGTCTACAATATTTGTGGACATTTTCATTTATTACAATATATTTCATTCTGGGCTCGTGGAGTTGAATTTCGTATTTTTAGGAGGGGGGCCCTTTGTCACACTTTTGTTTTTCTGCTCAAAATCAAAAACACGTAATCTTTTCTTTTCTTTTCTTTTCTTTTCTTTTCTTTTCTTTTCTTTTCTTTCTTTCTTTCTTTCTTTATTTTTGCGTACTGTTCCTACACAAACTATCGTTGCAATTATGTCCAACCGTTTTTCCCAGGAAAATACGAAACATCTATTTCTTCGTTTTACGTTTATAGCATCTGTGCACAATATTATTCACTTCGGTTCACTTCTTGCTTTCGGGACTCAAATTTCAAAATTTTGGGTGGGGGCTTTTGCCCCCTAAAACTGTTTTTCCGCTGAAAAGAAAAAAACATGCATTCGTTTATTTCATGTGTAATATCTACCTGCTAAATTTTATCAAAATCGGAGTGTTACACTTGGGAAGTGTTACATGTGAGAACAGCAGACTTGTATGAGAAGAGTCTTTGGGAAATTATACTGTAACTCGTTACAATCCAATAAAACAATTATCTGTGAATAATTAATTTTTAAATTTTGTTACGCAGAAATAAATGTCCTTCTTGCAAATTTTAATATTATATTTCTGAATAGTGTTTTACTTCATAATAAAACGTTCCTTTAGCGAAAAAAGAAAAGGTTTGTATTTAGTTTTACGTTCCATGGTTTTGCCGGGTAGGCTAAGGAAGACTTGAATTTACTGATTATAGTGGAACCCGAACCACTTTGGTCACTCAATGTTCTCCCACCAGGAATCGAACCTTGAACCTCATACGCCAAAGGCTTGCGTTCTTGCCACTAGACCAGCGAGGAAAGATAAAACAAACATATATAGGAATATGTAAATTAAACTCACAACCAGACGTGGCTAGTGAGGGAAGTCGTAAGCCAAAGCGTTCCAGACAAGTCACACGAACACGAAGTACATACTGCAGCACTTGGGATTGGCGAATTTTTACAGGGAGAATGAGAAAATCCGATTTCTATGGAATGGTGGACGGATTTGTTTTCCTTCTCTCTGACAAGGGTCAGAAGTGATGGATTACTTACAGCAAATCGTACCAGAAGAAACTGAAGAATTCCTAATTTATTTTGATCAACATTACGCATCAGGTAGTATCTGGAGTATGCGATTTTCATCTTATGGTGATCTTACGATTCGATTTCTTTGCTAGCCTCTTTTGTTTCCTCGCAACATACCCGTTCATATAGCAACATTACAGAAAGAGACACGAACGAGTAAATTGATAGAAGCTTCGAATTTGAAATTCCAAAATGGTGAACCTGTCCATACTTCCTTGTGGATGGACATTACAAAAGGATGAGGCCATAGTTTCAATTGCATCGAACAAGAGCAGCGAGATGAATTACAGAAGAAGAGGATAAAATGGAAGACGATTAACCTTCAAAGGCGCTTGTTCAACTTATTGATGGATTATTCTCAAGGAAACACCATACTCGTTCAATATCTGATTGGAATTGATTACTGCATAAGGCTGTATAACTTTAGGGTATAATGTGTACAATAAGGTTCGTAGAGCGATTAACTTATTGGTTCGTAAAATAACGTTCTTTTTATTATAGAACGTTACGTTGTTTTTCAGTGCTTGTAGTGTATGATATCAATTGCTTAACTATATACATTTATATTACGCATAAAGTTGTGAAATATGTATGACTTAATGCGGCTAGCTTGTTAGATGTTTTTTTTTTTCTGAAACTATGATAATTTGACTTTTTCTTTTTTGGTATCGAAACCGATGTTGTTATATAGTCAGTTACCATATGTCAGGTTTTTACCGGGACAATCCTGGTTTGAAAGCTCTTGAAATGAAATGAAACCTTGAGTAGGATAGAGAAGACGGTGATTGTGAGAATGAATGAAATGGTGGAATGAAGAAAGTGAGAGAAAACGAGAGAACTCCGAGTTTATCCATGCACGCAGCATCTGACTACCACAAAGCCCATTTGACGCAAGATGGGATAAAACCAGGGATCCTATGAACCAGATGTGAGTGTTTCTACCACTGAACCACCGTGACCTCCTTGAAGACTCTTATCCCGGTATCCCGGTGTTTCGCCAGTTTACATTTTGTCCCGGTTCTCAGTCGTGAGAATATGTTCACCGTTTTTTGTATGCCTTATCCTCATTGCGGTATTCTAGATTACGTCTGTTTTACATAGTTTTCACATTAAAAGCTAAATATGTAACCTTAGTTTATATACATTTAAATATTGTAGAGCATTGCATACCACGGAGTACAGTTACATACATGCATACATACATACATACATACTATATATATATATATATATATATATATATATATATATATATATATATATATATATATATATATATATATATATATATATATATATATATATATATAACTACGTTTCTGCGTTTCACCCTTTCCCCCGGAGTTTATGATTCATTGAAGCGTCATAATCAGTGCTATTGGCTGGTCTCTCTGTCTCTCTCTCCCTCTTCATAACAGTTTTACTTAGTGGACGCTAAGTACATGGAACATGGATGTAAGAAAATAACAGGAATTAACGACCTGTGGAAAGAGTGGTAAAATGAACTGGACATCCCTGATTGTGAGATAAAATCAATATAAAATTCCTTCTGTGAGCCAGAAACACTGGGCGCTAAGTCTACGGGCGCTACATGCACGGAACCGGCCATTCATTGGCTATTGGTTTGTCGCCAGCGTAAGACGCTTGCGCCTAGCTTGAATGAAACACTGAATGCAAGGTTGCTCCCATGTAACTTCGTTACTGGAATCCAGCTTGCGGCATGCTTGCACGTTTTCCAACCAAACTGGAGCGGTTTGCAAGTTGCCTTCTTCTACTAGGCGTTGACTAAAACAGCATGTCACAAAATCGATTCTAACTAATTATTCAATGCATCATAACTTTTAATTCTAACATTTCCCGACACACCCTGTGGGATTACGCGAACACCGGTTGAGAATCACATGTGTAGGGCAGTAGCGTAATCAGGAATTTATATCGGAGGGGTCCAAACTCAATTTGAGGGTAAAAATTACCCCTAAAATTAAGCTAAATTTACACAAAAGTCGAAATTTCAGGTGGTCCGGACCCCCAGGACCCACCCCCTTCGTACGTCCTGCAGTGGGGTAAAGGATGTAGATGATTAATGAAAGTGAATGACCCTGAAAGAATTGGTAGAATGGGAATGTAAGAGGAAACAAGAGAACCACGAACACGATGTTGCCCATACAAATTTCTATGGTCTGGGATCCCCTCTCACCAGAGGTGAGTGCTTTACCAACCACAGAGGCATCGCGTTCCCATTTCTAATAGTATATATAGTGTACTGTATGAAATATTAATATTATATACTATTTATAACACCATATTAATATAATATTAGTACTAATAGTGTATATATAAAAATTAATTGAGGACACGAACTTTCAGGTCTGAATCTGCTCAGATCAGAGAGTTTGGTCACCAGTTGGCATTTAGCAACCAAAGTAAGGCCTAAGGGGCAAATGCTTATCTCCAAACTAAAACATTCTGCGCCAATGGCTCTGTATTATCGGGTAAATTTTATTAATTATTTTATTGTTTAGCATAGCTAAAGGAGTACCGAAGAAGCTGTGCAAGCTGAAACATTGCCACTGTAATTTAACAACAGTTGCTTGGAACACTTTTGACAGTGATACGTAGTAAATCGATCATAAAAATTTTACATTGGAATACATGAATTTCTTTATGAATGAAAGAGTTGTTTGGTAGGCCTTTATGTAGAACATTGGGAAACAACTACATATTTGCTTTAAAAAAAATACTTGTAAAAGAAAATGGGAGATGGAGTTCTGAAAGAAACTCAAATTTGGAACGAATGAGTTAGTACTGATAGCAATGATGACTTTAAAAAAAGAAGAAGAAAAGGAAAAGAAAAAATTGAATGACGCTTCGGAGACAATGAATTGAGTGAAGAAGCAGGTGGAGATGGGAAATAGAGTGAGGAAGGTAGGTGATAAGGGACGCTATATAGTAGGGGAAGGGGGCCACGAAGAGAAAAGAGGGAAGGGAAAGAGCAGTTGTTGAACTGTGATTAATGACAACATTGATGCTGCAAAGAAACGTCCTCTTCCATCAACAATGAGGCGTCCGGAACAAGCCAACAATAGACATTTGGTCCTTTGATGTCCTCCGACACCTATCCACCGCGACCAGACGACTTTGCCTTGGGTAAAAATGGAAACCACACAAAATAAATAAAAGTAGGGAAGGAAATTAAAAAAAAAAAAAAAATGATGATAGAAGAGTTGGTAAGTTAAAAGGAGTACGACACTTAACTTCCTATATGAAGAAAGGGAACATAATGGGAAAAATTGGGAACTTTGACTAAATTGACGGTATTCTAATAATCTAAATGATTTTTTTCCTTTTTTTTATTTTAGAGTTGCCAACTTATGAAAATGGAAATACCGCTCATCAAAAATATGAACAACCAAAAAGTGGTTACTTCACATAAAATTGAGCGATTCGGAGTTCGAATTTAATAACTTTAGTTACTTCTGAAGCATTTACTAACCTTATTTATTCCAGTTTTGGTTGAATCAGCACATAATTTTTGTAGTCTACCATCAATAATGCATCTTATTTAAAATAGAAAAGTAAACCTAATTGGCAATATAATTATGGTATGCACAAAATTACCTTGGAAAATAAGTTTTACCAGCTTCACCGGGGCAGATAATGTCTTACAATGCCTACATACTTTTACTGAATCTGAATGCATTATTTTATTGCAAGATGTAGCTGATGATGATGCAGTGTTAGCTGCGCTTTTGAAAATGTATTTTTGCTGACTTTAGCGGTTTTGATAAGTTCAATAAATTATCCTGCCTTCAACTCTACACCAAATTCCTGGCACAACATTTTAGTTGGGGGGTATGTGCAATTCCGTGGGATTTTGAATGAAGCAATTATATGATTGGTGGCGATGGATAGCTAATGAACTATAGAATCATGCACTACCGAGTGTTTTGTCTCAAAGTGTGGACGAGCCGGTGTATGACGTCATACTTCGGAGATGGCCACTAACCCCAACATTGATGTATTTTTAGCGCTATGTAGGCTAAAGTTCTTAACCAATTTTCCTTGAAGCTGGCTCATTTTATTTCCTCTGGCTGCTACATGTGCCTCTTGAATGGATATTTGCCAAATAAATAGTTTCACTACCTCAAAAATTAAGAAAACTGGTATTCACTATTATATATATTAGATAGAGAGAGATATATACAGTAGATCTGTCTTTCTTTTAGATTTTCGTTCTTGCGTAGCAATTTGCGAATTCAATTTAAATTTGCATCGAATTTATAATTTTTCTAACGCATTTTCGGAAAGCGAATGAAATCATTATGTATGTGTTTTACTGTTTTACGTGGTCATGAACATCAATTATAAATAATTTTTGTACGTGAAAACATAGGTCTGTATATTTTCATTCTACAGATTGCCTAAGATGGTAGATGTTTTAGAATGTATTTACATGGAGTTTTTGTTTGTTTGTTTGCTTACAGGTGCACAAGAAACCGGATTGATCTTGCAATCTTTCCGTCTTATTTTGATGATCGTAAGCTTATCATCTCTAACCGCTACTCAGCATATGCAAGTTATTTCTGGCATCTATTTGAAACCACTACCAAGCATTATTTCATATTCCTACAGTGTACCACTATTCTACAATATCACGTTAAAGATTCCGGAAATTAAACAGTTCAACAGTTCCTATTCCAACCCATACCGACCCTGGAGTAGTAGACCTAATACTTCACGTTCCTTGTCATGTGAAAATTATTTTGAATTCCTACACAACGATACACCCAATTTATCCTTGTGGCCTAAATCAAACAACTACCCACAAAATAATCCATTCACTACCCGCTGCCTGAACAAATATTTTGCAATTCCTTCTTAACACACCTTATAAAACGTCACCTCACTTTAATGTTTCCTTTGTTTATGATAAATCTTGGGCATCTCAGATTCCACACCTAAATATCACACCTTACCGAACTGTTTCAACTCCGAAATCTATTCCTATTTATTTGCATTCTGATGCTCCAACTGTTTTGATGATTATATGGAATTTTTGCTCACCATGGCAATCCTTGACTTGCTGAATTTTCATCGTGTGTTGGCGTCGTTTTGTGTAATATCTAGGGCTAATGCATTTCTATTAGACAAACCAGCTCATTTGTCCTCCGCGATTTCTTGGTTAGTACTACTGTTCCTTCTTTTTGCATTCCTGCTTCTCTCTACTTTTCGATTTTGCTTGAGAAATCTCTGTTGCTTTTGCAAAACGAAAACAGTTCAATCACCTCGTCCTAAACCAACGATATTTCAGCCCGTACTTAAAACAACAACGGATTTTCTTCCTATATCAAACTCAGATTCTCCATTGCCTTGTTTTCCTCCACCCCTTTCTATATATGAAGATTATTTAGAACCTAAAGTAATAATTAATAAGGCATACTCTGAAATTTCTTCTCTCGTTCATCTTAATCAAGTGTCATAAAGTTTATATGGCCTAACGGTGAGAGTTATGTGTACTTTGAGAGCTATTTGTGGTGCATACTCCGATGCCCTTTTGGCCCAAGAGAGAGTTATGAAACTATGTATATCTTTGTTGGATTTATATGTGATTATCATATTTAAGAATTATTTCCAGTGCATAACGTCTTGTGTTCACTCACCATAGACTGCGCTAATATCCACCGGTGTGCTCGTGAATAAGACCTTTGGTAAAAGCACAGACTGGTTTCCATCAATTGTAGTACAAAAACTTATTTATGAAATTTCAGAATACCACCAGCCTAATGAAGTTTTTAGAATTAAACTCTTCCTTGTGTACTTAACAGTGGAAAGAGATAACGTTATCCCTGCTTTCTGTGATTGAAACATTAGTGTGACAGTGTTATGTGATATTTGGTGATGGTGATAATTATTATTTGTACTTTGTGATAATTATAATATTTTCTTTTTAAAAATCAATTCAATGATGCCATGCTTCAGCAAGACAGTGTATATTAACATTTCAATTCAGTTTTCCTACATCTGCATAGACTATAGCAATAGTATGTCTGCGAACTGTTAATTCAGACCATGGACGTAATTCATTTATTTTCTCTTAAACATTGAACTTTGTAGTGATATTTCTTATTCTGTATTCATTTCTGTACTCTGTATTTTTTTTTCTTGTTATATATGAAATTCGAATACGGTTGGTATTCGATGGCCACCGGGAGAATGTTTGCATCATACTTGGAGAGAACGATCCATTGAAGTTTTACTGTATTTTCTGTGAGTACATTGCTCTGTCCTGATCATACCACCCTGTCTGGATTCCGCATTCTTTAGTGTACTGCCGGGTTCAATGATAGAAAACTGCTGAATTGAACCTAGGAAGTAACTTGTGAATAAAATCCAGACTACAGTAAGGCTCAGGAGGATTCTCGTTAGAACCTCTGTCCGCCGTCTTGGTGATCCTAAGTGAAAGACGTCCTACAAAAGGAGAAGTAGTGGGCCCGGTATGAACAGGAAAAGAGGTATGTACACAAATTCTCTCTGAGTATGGTATAACTTTCATCTTAGGCCAATAGACTTATTTGTCAATAGGAAGGGAGAGAATTCGTATGTAAAAAGTACAAACTTGAATCTGTTCATTTAATTCGATCAAATGTTAGTTCATCAATGCAACCCCAATTTCTTACTACTCTCGCATAAGACTTGTTATATATATATATATATATATATATATATATATATATATATATATATATATATATATATATATATATATATATATATATATATATATATATATACGGGCGGATCCAGTATATGATCAAGGAAGGGGCTAAACCATATTTTGCCGTTTTATCCAGTGTAAAGCAGGATTGAAGCCCATTTTATCCAGTGTATACCTGAGCGTCAAGGGGGGGCTATAGCCCCTATAGCCCCCCTTAGATCCGCCACTATATATATATATATATATATATGGGTCTAGAAAATGTCGGTGTAGGAAAATTCGGTGTAAGAAAACTCGTTGTAGGAAAATTCGGTGTACGGAAAACTGGGTGTGGGGAAATTTAGGGGTAAGGTAGATTCGGTGTAATACATATTGAATATTACCACTTACGATAATTTACGACACTTCATATTGTGAAAACGAAAACCATAAAATGTAACAAATAAAATGTTATTATCTATTTCAAGAAAAGCAGATTTATTTATTTATTTATTTATTTATTATTTTTATTTATTTTATTTTATTTTATTTATTTTTATTTATTTATTTATTTATTTATTTATTTTTTATTTATTTATTTATTTATTTATTTATTTATTTATTTTTTTTTTTTGCCTTGAGTCCAATACCTCTTGCATGTCTTTTGCGGAGTATACTATAAACTACTTTTCATCACACAATTAAGCTGACACTTTTTGTCAGAAATAAAACAATTACAACTATAAGTTCAGAGAATAGTTATAGAAGGAACTAAAAACGCCTTTCTTATAATACATCATAGAACATATATAAGGTGACTCTTTTAAAACTCACGGATTTCATTTGGGTCTAGAATTTCTAACTGAAGTCCGATTTTCATGCAGTTTATGGCAAATGATCAAGGAAATGGAACTGTGTTTACTGGTTTAAATTCATTTGGGGTAACATCGGCCACGCCTCTAGAAAAACAGCAAATATTCGCCACTGTACCGAATTGGAATTAGGTGAGGTGCGGTATGGAGATTTGAGTTTCTTCGTTAGATGGCAACATCGCGACGGTTAATAAGAAACAGGAAAGTGGGCTGTTGTATTGAGAATTATGCTGTGCTACTGTATCAGTATGATCAGGACACAGTTACAATACTGTACTCTTTGGAGCAACGTGATTTTATCGTTAAAAAGTTTTTGGAGAACGAGATCTGTTGTTGCTACGCAAAGGGCATTTACACGCAACTTTGCCTCACGTTCTGCTCCAGACAGGAACATAATATGGTCGTGAATGAATAAATTGCAGGAAACAGGATCGCTTCTGAGTAAGACAGGGAAGCATCGGACCCCGTTGGCGGATGTTGTGGAAGATGTCAGTTACCGACTCTAAGTCACCCAAGAAATCTCTATTCAACATGTGATTTATGTGTGTTACCACTAACACTTAATTTGTATTCTTCAATTTTGCTTGAAATATCCAATATCTCATTCGAACTGTAACGTACAATGACGTATATTTGCTGTTCTTCTTGCGTCCTGCTCGATATTACCCCGGATGAATTTAAACCAGTAAACATAGTTCCATAAATCTCCCATCCTCCCTTGATGATTTGCAACAAACCGCATGAAAACCGGACTTCAGTTAGAAATTCTAGAGCCAAATGAAATCCGTGAGTTTTGAAAGAATCACTCTGTATATACATATGTAAGATGCAAAAATATAGTGATCAAAAAAGTCTTAGTGGAAAGGGCAATATAAAGCAGGATGGTTTTATCAGATAATAATTGTACAAATAATTTACTTCTCCTACAATCAGACACTTTAGTTTGCCTTAAGTTAAGGTAAATAAGTACTGCAACCCTATTGACTCCTTATTGACTTCTCCTCCAATCAGGCGTAGATACTTTAGTTGAGGCATTTATTTTTACACCTTTGAGTAACATAAATAAACTATGTCATTTTTGAAGAATTTAGATTTAAATATTTATATATAAAATAGACATAAAATCGTCAGAACAATTTTGAAAAATCTACAATTTTCAACTTTACCCGTCTAGTACCTACAGTTTTTTGGAAGTAGAAAATTCTAGGAGACATCCTCCAACGAATCTTTCTTTATATCTAACCTTTCCCACACCAAGTTTTCCGTACACCGAATTTTCCTACACCGAGTTTTCTTACACCGAATTTTCCTGCTCCCATATACATCATAAACGTTTGAGAACTTCTATCTTTTGTGTTGTAGGTACCTGATGAAGTAGGATTAGGCTATTTTAATTCAAATTAAACATGTGAAAATACACATACACATTTATCTAATACGCTACTATAAAAAATCAGAAAACAAGCTGTATTTTTTGAGCCTCTATAGCACAAGAAGTAATATAAACCATGCTCATTAACAGGTCGCTGTGTGTACTTGCTTAAAATGCTTATAAGTTATTGTTTCACTTCTCAAAATCCTTCTACATTTGTGATTGTCGAAAGCGTCTTCAAAATTTGTTGAAAAGAACTCCATGTATAAAATGCTCAAGTCTTGTTTTTCAAATGCCAATAGGCTAAGATTGAATTTTCTATCATGAAGCACTAATTCTCTTTGTGGTGTAAGAACGCTTTTGAGGCAAGAAAATGTATTCTCACGTGCTGCTGTTGAAGCACCAACTACTACTACAGCTCCTGCGTTTCGAAAAGCACTTTTATACGAATACAACATATCTAAGATCTTTAAAATATTACTGGCGCTCTTGTTGGATAAAATATTTATTGTAACAACTTCAACTCATAATTCGAAAACTTGTGTACTGCAAACTAGGACATTCAAGAGTGGCAATACTTTGGAACTGTTAAAAAATGTTTCTGACTGTAGCAATAAACAATCAGGGATTTCAAATACTATTATTAATTATTCCTTGCAAATCTCTCTTTAGTTTGGAATATTATATTGTCGAATGCCTCATTAAAAATTTACGTTAGTTAAATTGTTTCATCTTGTGTCATATTTAGAGATTCTTTAACAACAAAATCTTTTAGAGACAGGAGGATCATCCGAATTCGCTTCAACGAAAGGAACTGAGGACCTGATATTTTAATGTAAATCTTCTGTAATTTGTCTTTGGCTGTAGTAAGCATGTTGCCAAATCCTGATTATCTTTTGTGCTCTAAAACTAACAGGCAAGATCTCGCAACTTGATCTGCTTTTCCTAGACGCACTTATCTGTTTCGTAATACACTTACAATTGGTTTAAATGTTGTTGAAAGAATTTGTAACATTAAAGCAGTAATGAAACAGAATTCTAATGTGGAGCACTTTCTTAAAAATTCCATAGCTTCAATAGTTAACTCAGTTTCTACATAAGTTATTTCCCCTTTAGAAGAAAAAAAAAACCCTCCAGAACAGATTCTGATCAAAATTCTCTTGAATAGTTTCCACTGTTTTCAAATATTCAGTCCATCGTTAATTCATCAGCCTCTTCAGTTTTTGGCCTTTGTATGTCTGTGACACTCGATATATTTTTTTTTTTTTTAACTGTACAGTAATTTGACTAATTCAAAATACACTTTCACGTTAGGGATCACTGAACAAGTATCAATTATTGCAATATGAAGTTGATGACCATACCAATGAATCTAAAGGACCACTGGCTTTTTAAATTCTTCTTGTAATAGTTTTCGAGTATCTTTCTTACATCCTGCCATCACTCTAGTACCGTCATAATACTGACATATTATAATTCTTTTCGAAATTGTACTTTGGAAAGAACTACAGTATGTTGGTATTATGAGCTAGCTAGGTATTGGCTCTTTGGACTTACTGGAGAAGTCAGAGTAGCCCTTGGGCTAAAACGTTTGCAGACCCCTAATTTAAAAGCTTATTGGAACTTTAGATTGTAGAGATTTCCTACAGAGTTTGCAATCATAAATATATAAGGTGAACGTTACTAGATGCAAATTGAAGGTAACAAAGATCGACCTTGAATAACAGGGAAAGTGAGGGACCTAAAGTACTTCCTTGTGGAACACCAGATTTTACCGAGAGAAAAGTGTAAAAAATGCATGTTCCTGCCTGTCAGAACGAAGTTCGATAAACTTTGCATTCATTTATATGCTTTATTTGTTTCGTTGGTTCTCTTTCTCGATTATGCCAAAAAGAGAGAAGTTATTCACTAGAAATCTTATTCGATACCACACACAACAAAAATGAGAGCGTAATTGTCTGGCTGAGTATTCGAACATTCTAAATTCTACAAATGTATATTAGATATTTTAGCTATGACTAAGTATTCGAACATTCTAAATTCTACAAATGTATATTAGATATTTTGGCTATGACTGAGTATTCGAACATTCTAAATTCTACAAATGTATATTAGATATTTTAGCTATGACTAAGTATTCGAACATTCTAAATTCTACAAATGTATATTAGATATTTTAGCTATGACTAAGTATTCGAACATTCTAAATTCTACAAATGTATATTAGATATTTTAGCTATGACTAAGTATTCGAACATTCTAAATTCTACAAATGTATATTAGATATTTTGGCTATGACTGAGTATTCAAACATTCTAAATTCTACAAATGTATATTAGATATTTTAGCTATGACTAAGTATTCGAACATTCTAAATTCTACAAATGTATATTAGATATTTTAGCTATGGCTAAGTATTCGAACATTCTAAATTCTACAAATGTATATTAGATATTTTAGCTATGACTAAGTATTCGAACATTCTAAATTCTACAAATGTATATTAGATATTTTAGCTATGACTAAGTTTTCGAACATTCTAAATTCTACAAATGTATATTAGATATTTTACCTATGACTAAGTATTCGAACATTCTAAATTCTACAAATCTATATTAGATACTTTGGCTATGACTAAGTATTCGAACATTCTAAATTCTACAAATGTATATTAGATATTTTAGCTATGACTAAGTATTCGAACATTCTAAATTCTACAAATGTATATTAGATATTTTAGCTATGACTGAGTATTCGAACATTCTAAATTCTACAAATGTATATTAGATATTTTAGCTATGACTAAGTATTCGAACATTCTAAATTCTACAAATGTATATTAGATATTTTAGCTATGACTAAGTATTCGAACATTCTAAATTCTACAAATGTATATTAGATATTTTAGCTATGACTAAGTATTCGAACATTCTAAATTCTACAAATGTATATTAGATATTTTAGCTATGACTAAGTATTCGAACATTCTAAATTCTACAAATATATATTAGATATTTTAACTATGACTAAGTATTCGAACATTCTAAATTCTACAAATGTATATTAGATATTTTAGCTATGACTAAGTATTCGAACATTCTAAATTCTACAAATGTATATTAGATATTTTGGCTATGACTGAGTATTCGAACATTCTAAATTCTACAAATGTATATTAGATATTTTAGCTATGACTAAGTATTCGAACATTCTAAATTCTACAAATGTATATTAGATATTTTAGCTATGACTAAGTATTCGAACATTCTAAATTCTACAAATGTATATTAGATATTTTAGCTATGAATAAGTATTCGAACATTCTAAATTCTACAAATGTATATTAGATATTTTAGCTATGACTAAGTATTCGAACATTCTAAATTCTACAAATGTATATTAGATATTTTAGCTATGACTAAGTATTCGAACATTCTAAATTCTACAAATGTATATTAGATATTTTAGCTATGACTAAGTATTCGAACATTCTAAATTCTACAAATGTATATTAGATATTTTAGCTATGACTAAGTATTCGAACATTCTAAATTCTACAAATGTATATTAGATATTTTGGCTATGACTGAGTATTCGAACATTCTAATTCTACAAATGTATATTAGATATTTTAGCTATGACTGAGTATTCGAACATTCTAAATTCTACAAATGTATATTAGATATTTTAGCTATGACTGAGTATTCGAACATTCTAAATTCAACAAATGTATATTAGATATTTTAGCTATGACTGAGTATTCAAACATTCTAAATTCTACAAATGTATATTAGATATTTTAGCTATGACTGAGTATTCGAACATTCTAAATTCAACAAATGTATATTAAATATTTTGGCTATGACTTTTAGTCGTAGCTCTGTGTTAAAACATGATTTTCTGTTTTATGCCATAGGAAGAAAGCAAGCCATCGCACCGAAATAATTTGATTACAAGAATGCATTAGGCAGTTGGATGGGTAAATAATTCAGTTGAGTGTACTTTCGTAAACAGAAGTCTCACACTTTTAATTAAAATGTTTGTCTTATTAGCCGTCAAGTAAGATGGTCACTAATGGACCTCTTTCAGTTTGGAAAAGTGTCAGCTTTCGTTTCTTCAGCTGTACGCATAACCTCATAGCGAGTATATTCAATTCTGTCTCTTCATCTCATTTGAGGGACTTTCTGCGACACGTGTCATTCATATAACTACAAAAGTTCAAGAAACTCCCTTATCCTAGTGTTTTGATATTTAAAACTTTAATTCTCTGACTAGATTTTGTTCTACTATCTAAATTATTCAATCTTGTAACATTCGACTCAACATGCAATTGTGTCATGTCTGTCTATCTGATCCGCGATAATGTTCGAAATTATTATCCATATTTAATGAAACTGGGCCCTTATTTTATTTCAGGATTTGAAAATAAATCCGGCAAGAATAAGGAGTGCAATATTAACCTCACAGATTGGAAGTTCGTTCATATACGGAATACGTTCTCATATACACAATAAGAACAACGACTCCTGCGTATATATATATATGGTGTGCTGTTTCCTTTAAGGTTTTCCAATCTATCTCATTGCTTTAAATTGACTAACGATTAAGTGACACTTCTAACTTGGAAATGTTCCTATATACCCAGTCTTTTTATTCTTTTATACAATATAGGCCTATCGTAAAAATGAGTGTTTGTTTGTCCGTATACGAATAAACACTGTTCACGTCACATACTTCTATGTAAATGCAGGGAAAAGACAACTGCTTTAAAGATTTAATTAAAACTAACAGCAGTGTTACGTGTATACCGCGTGAAGAAGTTTGGCTTGTGTGACGTGATATTTTCTCAATTAATATGGTAACGGGAAATTATAGTAGATTTCTACCACTTTCTGTGGGGGTCACGACAGTTCAGTTGTAGAGCGTTTACCTCTGCTGCAAGGGAATTCCTGGTTCTATTCCCGGCCAAGTAAGTTTGTGGTGAACAAGATCGTATCCTTGGGTTTGCTCGGGGTACTCCCCTTTCCTCCCACATGCACATTCCACCAATTCTTCCGTAATCATTCCTTGCCTTAATCATCTGTCTCCCTTAGCCTAACGAGCATAATCGTGGGACGTTAAACTGGAAGCTTTCATTTCATTTTTACCACTTTCAGATTTACTGGAATATATTCTCGCTATCTATTACCGTTTTTACCCTACAGCGATTAGAGGTGGTATCGAGACGAGATGAAATTGCAGTCTCGGTCTACTCTCTATCTATAGATAGCGCTCGTAGTTTCGATCTCATCTCGAGTAAAAAATCGTTGTCTCTTTCTCGGTCTCTTCCCGATGAACAGATGCTAGTCTCGATCTTGGTTTCGTCTCGAAAGTTTCGAAATAAATTATGTAATATATATATATATATATATATATATATATATATATATATATATATATATATATATATTGTAATCTTACAGCCTGTCGTTTACGCTTTTTATTTTTTCAGTGCTTTCTTGACTCTATCTGTAGAATAATTGTAGAACACGTAGTCCTTCGTAGATAAGTGACTGAAAGTAATGTTTTCTGTGAACGAGGGGTATCAGAAAGTTTGTGCAACCACTTAGAAGGTGACGAACTACAAACCCCTCGGACATGCATTTTGATTTTAGGTCCTTGTATATTAACCATGCAATTCTGGACTCATCAGAACTTTTTTTAGGGCTGCGCACGAGACAAGATGAGACAGAATTTTCGTGACGAAATTCGAGTAGAGACACAACTCTTCCAATAGAGAAACATACATTTTTCGAGTCGAGACATCACTTTTGCACCATGTTTTCGAGACGAGACAGCCTCAAATCTTGTCTCGTGCGCATCCCTATTTTTTTTAAACATGTAAATCACTGAAGGTGCGATGATTGACAAGCTTAAGGCACGGAGCATCATTAAGTTCTTTTATCTTAAGAGGAAATCAGCAAAGAAGATCCACAAAGAGATGTAAGAAGTCTATGGGGTTAAAAGTCCATCCTATTAGATGGTATCCAAGAGGAAACGGCAATCGCAAACTGGACACATGACCATCCCGGACCCTCTAGATCTGGAAGACCATCTTTCACTGGTATTCCAGTTTCCTCCCACGTTCTCATTCCACTAATTCTTCCATCATCATTCACTTGCCTTAATCATCGTCTCCCTTAGCCTATGGGCATAAAAGTGCGACGTTAAACTGAAAGAATTTTTTAAAATTATTTATTGAAAAATCCACAATTCTTTGTTTATCAGATAAGAGTAAGAAAGGAAATAATAAATAAATAAATGGAGCAAAAAAGAATGGACAAAATGTTGGAAAAATTAAAGCAAAGCTACAAATAGAGGAAGAAAAAGTAACATCATAGAATCACAAGCTAAATGTGACATATTAAAAATTGTACTCTGAGGTAGATGGTAGATTACCTCCCAGATCCGTAAAAGTGCCTTGGGCGATGACATGATATATTTTGACATTTATAAAAGATTTCTCATTTCCCTACATGCTTAATAACTGACAATGTTTTTGTTCATTTTTAATAAAGTTTGCCCAGAGGAGGATATCGAATTGCGTGCTCAAGGAAAGACGAAAAGATACATACTGTTGTAAGTTTTTTTAAAATTTTATTTTTCGACTCAACTCTTCACTTTGAATTCAAATTTGACCAATGTATCCCCGAAATATGTTTGATATGAATCCACAAATCACATCAAAGAGATACACAAATTGACTCTTATAAAGATTCTTCTTTGAACTAGTATCTGGATCTTCTATGATCTTGGTCCATGTGCAAATAAGTCGTTTACCGTTGTTACCACCACCTATATGTAATTCTTATTAATATATATACACGATTTACAGTTTATGACAACTTATGAATACAGTATATGAAAGTGCAACTAAACATCATCTAACATCTTTTGAAACATTAAAACTACCCATTTTTTTTATGTGTGTGTGTGAAGCTGCACATACGTTTACTTTGTTTTTTCTTTTACCTTGCAAGCTGAGATACTTTCTGTTGTAAGCATGGTCACTTATCCTGGCTTCTAACTTGAGAAAACAGACTAATTCGATGACTTGAGGAATTTGCTTGTTTACCGAAGTATTTAATCTATTATTCCAACTCTCTGTGGGATTATTTGTTCTAAGACGTTTTTCAAGCAGTTCCACATTCTTACTGGGACTGTACAATTGTCTAGCGACTGGCCAATAATCATAAAACTGCTCAAACTTAAGAGATATCTTCCTGAATAAACAGCCAACTATTGTCGACTATTTCAAAAAGAAGAAAAGCTAATGATGCACACATTCGAACCTGAAGTCTTATATTATTATTGTTTTAGGAATCTTTGTAACCAAGCCCAAATCCTTTATCTTACGCCAAAGACACTGGTTAAAGTGAAACTTGCACCCACTTATGGAAGCTCAAGGGAAAACTGCCCTAAACGAATTTATTATTGCTTCCCCGAAGTCTACCATTACAACTCCAGGATTCTAATTCAGGACTTCTTTCTTTATTAGTGAAAATAATTTTTCATATATATGCTTTCTCTTGTCCAGGAGAAGGTCAAAATCGTTCGCTTTGGAATCACGTTAGTTTCCTCTATTGAACTTCCAATATTAGCATGAATTACAAAAATTTGGGAGAAAAGTTTGCTGCAGCTCTTAAAAGTGCCTTCAATAAAGAAGGTCGTGGTGGTCTCCTAGGCAGTCTGCAAAATGAAACTATTCAAGAACTCTTATTCGCTGTGGCTGCTTCTCGAAACGAAACCTTTAGATTCAATATTCCCCTCTGCTCAAAAACTAACAAAAATTCTCAGAAATAGTGCCTGTACCTGTGCTATTGAACCTGTACGCATTGGTGCTATTCAGCCGATTCGCACCGGTTCGCTAGAACCGATTGTTAAAATATTTCGAGTTCGCAGAACCGTTTGTTATAATACCCTGACATAAACACATACACGCATGACCAGGGCTGTAACTTGTGGGGGGTAACTGCCCCCCAGGGAAGTTTCCCGCCGTTCGAGAGGGACCCGTTTTAAGATAAAATTTTCTTACTCTATATACGATACGAACATGAAATTAAAAATGAAGCATCAAACAGATTCACTACACAAAACAGCACACAAAAGTAAATAAAACAAAAATGAGTAGTGGACCCATTTCAGTAAAAAATACTACTATTAGGGGCCCTAGAAATAATATTTATTCGTATGGCTTTGAGATTTGTCAATATTGTCCCCTTAATTAATTAGTCATATATGGAGCAGGTCCAGGAGCGTAACTACCGGCCCCGCAGACCTTGCCGTGCGGAAGAGCCCACAAGCTGCGGGAGGCCCATAAAGAGTAAGAGAAAGATGGAAAGAGGGAGCCCAAGAATTAGAAAAACAACTTTTTCTAGGGGTCCAAATACGCGTATTAATGTTTGCTCCCTCAGAAAAAAATCTAAGTTACGGCGCTGCGCATGACCTAACCAAGAGTGAAAGAAAGAAGCAAACAAATTAGTGAAAAACACCTCTGTACTTTTCCCGCTCGCTTGCATTGTTGTGAAAACAAGCAACTTTTAATTGTTTGAATTCAATGGGCGGACAGAAATTTGAATGGGCAGATAGAAATTTGAATATGAATTCCGGGATTTTGTCCGGGATACTAGTATCTGTGAGTGTGATGATTGTGATACGTATCTAAGGGGTCGTCCACATATTACGTAACGCGGCAAAGAAGGGGAGGGGGTTCGGCCTTGGGTTGCGAAGTATGACACGAGGGAGGAGGAGGTTAACGTCTTCGTTACGTAACGTGTTTTTTCTGTAATCTTTATTTTTATTCTCAGGTTTATATGCAATCTTTTAAACAAATAATTCTATTGTTTTTTTTTTCATTTTTATAAATAAATATTTAGATTGTTTTGTAAAATTGAGAACATACAGCCTGTATAAATTGAATCATGCACAAGGGATTTGAAGACGCTACTAGACGCCAGCATCACTGGTGACGAACCCTGCGGGTATTACAATACAATAGAGCTCTGTCTTATGGCTATCACCGCAATGCATTTACGGTATCGTACACGTTTGTCTGGAGTTAGTTGTAAGCGATCGTAACAACCTCTTGAAAATGCACCCGCGTTCCCTCTCGTTCGCTGTTTCTGAGAATATATTTAAAACTTTTGATTTGAATCATTACCCACTCTATTCTTCCAAAGGGTTTCGCATGTGAAACATAAGAAGCTCTTTTTCGTGAAATAATATTTTCCTCGATAGAACTATCCAAGCAAAATAAGAAATTAAAAAACGAATTCGTCGAATATTCATCTCATATTAATTTTTTTTTATCTTTAGATTTAAATTTTTCAAGAGAAATCGAGTTTATTCGCATTCTGGCACTGATTTAGGACAAGAAGAACTTGAAAAGGGGTAAAGTGAAGTCAAAAGAAGATGGCCGAAAATTTTTCACAAACGAGATGTCCCTGCTCTTTCGAATCTGTGATCTACGTGGAAGAGAACTTCTTTGTATCGTCGACACTGAGAAACTTCAAATACAGGAAGCATCCTGGATTCCTGAAAAAAGAGGTCAATGTAAATTCTTTAGATCCTGTTTCACCTGCATCTTCCTGCAACACTTTTCTCCTTGCCAATCATCGGTGACCTAAGAGGTTGGGTGCGGTCTCCTTGGGAAAACGACAGTATGAAATTTCGAAGAATTAAGACTGGTATATTAAACAATTTTATGGGATTAAAATATGATTACGGTACTACCATTTTCTAATACTTTGATTTGTTGGTGAAAAAACACTACAAATATATTCAAAATACAAGCATTTTGTAATGAAATAATTTTTATTTTTATATTGTGACAACTCCCAAAATAAGCAAAATTGGTGAAAAACCAAAACCCCAATATATATATATATATATATATATATATATATATATATATATATATATATATATAGTCGTAACTTGTGGGGGACAGGGTGCAACTGCCCCCCAGGGAAACTTCCCGTCGTTCGACGGGGGCTCATTTTAAGACAAAATTTTCTTACTCCATATACGATACGAACACAAAATCATAAATGAAGCATCAAACAGGTTCACTCACCACATTACATAAACAAAACAGCACTCAAAAGATAAATAAAACGAAAGTGAATCGTGGGCCCATTTCGAGATATATTAGGGGTCCTAGAAATAATATTTATTCGTATGGCTTTGAGAACTCCTCCGTGGCTAAGCGGTTAGCATACGCGCCTTTGGCGTGGGAGACCCGGGTTCGATTCCGGCGGGAGCTCATGTGGTTCGGATTCCACGTTAATCAGTAGGTCCACGTCTCATATAGCCTTGCTGCTGAAAGGGACGTTAAACTCAAAATCAACTCAACTCGTATGGCTTTGAGATTTATTAATAATGTTCCCTTAATTAATTTGTCATGTATGGATCGATCCCAGGGGAGTAACTAACGGCCCCGCAGACCTTGCCGTGCGGAAGGGTCCACAGGCTCCGAGGGACCCATAAAGAGTAAGAGCAAGATGGAAAGAGGGGACCCAATAATTAGGAAAACCTTTTTCTGGGGGCCCGAAATACACATAGTAATGCTTACCCCCGAGAAAATATCTAAGTTACGGCGCTGTATATATATATATATATATATATATATATATATATATATATATATATATATATATATATATATATATATATATATATATATATATACAGAGACAGATTAGAATAATACCACTGCCAGTACGGAATGGGAAGAAGTTTGACATGTACGAAAGTGGGAATGGATGCAAGTGAGAGAAGACCAGATGGTATAATGGTGTAGTGGAAATAAAAATTGGAAGGAATTCAGAACAGATTTAGTCAGTAAATAAGAGAACGATTTGCTGCAGATCATGTTACATGGAAGTTTTTCGGATTTGTAGCCATTGACTTTACAATGACGTGAAACTACTCGCGATTTATATTATATCCTGTAGCGCAATAACAAAAAGAATTCAAAAATGTTCCGTGATGAGCGTTGATATTTCTAAAAACCAGCAAAAATAGGAGAACTCGCATAATACCCGAGACAGAGAGAGGGATAGTTCCATAACATTTGTCAAAGTTGGGAAAAATATAATTGTACCCATATATTTCCGGCAACACACACACGAAAAACTTTTTTAAGTGTAGTTTTTATATTGTTCCTCCTAGTAATGGACAATTTTTTATGTACAGCCATACCCCATTCTCATTAAAATATCTTGATTTTCCCTCCATTTTTTCCTCTTATTTTTACGACCCTGAACTAGACATCTCGAGTGATGTTTGTTTGAGAGGAAGGGTGCAGTGCTTGTCATAGAGAGAGAGGGTGAGGCAGTTTGTCGTTGAAAACATTTCCTCCCTTCACCTTTATGATTATCTTTTCAACGTGTGCTCACAATGTTCAAAGCATCCGCGACTTAGAACGTGATTGTCATTCGCATGATCTGTTTTCCACATATACACGCATGCATGCTTGTATGTTATAGTGTATGTACGCTTAGGAAAATAAAAAAAAAAAAAAAATCGTATGCAGCACGCATCAAAAGCCACTGCTTTTGTACATGCCTCGTGTGAGTCATTGGTCATTGGCTAAGTGACTAAATTATAAATTAAGGATTGGGCCATACCTTACCCCACCCCTTCTTGTCATTCTCCCTTAGTTGTTATTATTATTGCTATTATTGGATTGTCATCGATATGGCACACGGCGTCATTCATGTGTCCAGGGGTCGATGGCCGTCTCCTTTGAAGGTTGGGATTACTTTAATGCCTCTGAATTCCTTTGTTCACCAAAGTCAACTAACTTACTATGGCTTCATCGACTATTCATTGTTGTTCAGAGATTAAACAATTGCAATTCTTTACAATGAGTTCCTCGGATTTAATTACCGATGACACAAGCACGCGATTTTATTGGAAGTGCGTATCTATTAGAAGCGCATATCGTGTCTACGGGAATACAACTATAAACGTATTATACGTACCAATGTAATTGAATGCGAGTGTTGCATAGATTTCTTTTGGACAAATCTGGCAGTCATCCACTTTTCATTGAAAAATACTAATTCTCTTGTACATTGATACATATTTGGAGATGCACCTCCTTTCTTTCATTCATGAAGCTGTCTTTATTGCAAAATTAGGTAGTACAAAGTCTTCATAAAATACGATGGTCGTGGCAGGCGCGCGCCCAGATTTTTTTTTTCCGGAGAGGTCCAAACTTTGGGGGGAAAGTCCTGTACTACAACCCACTACATCTATAGTACGGAAGATATAACGTTGTTGGCTTCCCGCGAAAAGTTGTAGTGACGTTCATGCGGAGTTGCCAGCTTGGTTACTCGTGGCTCGCTGAGCTCAGTAGACGATTTGGACTTTTCCCTTTTCCTTCCCAGTAAGCCAGGCAAATCTGAAGAGTGGTGATTGGCTACCCTCTTACTACACCCCCCAGTGACGAGCAGGGCCAAGCGCGGGAAGCCAACGACGTTATACCTTCTGGACTATATGAGGTATTGAACGAGTATTATTCTGTACCCGAAAAGAGGATAAATAATTGTAAAATACTTCCACCTATATTTTCAGGGAAAGAAATATAAAACTATGTTGTTTTTGTAAGAGAAAGAGTATAGATGAAGTGTGAGATCAAATTTTCATGTTACATCAATCATTTCCCTGTTGAACAAATGTAATGTTATTAATAAATTGTGAAAAATGAATGCAAATCCAATTGGAAGATCACTGTAATTGGGTCTAGAACCAGTTGTGTTGAATAAACAAATAGAAACGTGTTTGGTTTTATTTCATCAGTTAGAATTTTACAATTATATTTTAGGTGCAGAGTAAAATCGTGAAATGTTTTGCTTGTTGTATTGTTGAGTCATGTTAACTATAAGTTTATATTTTTAATGGCTATTTTTAACAAGGATGTTATAAATAGAGGATCTGCCCATATGTATTTTCATCCTATTAAAACGATGAAGCCAAAAAAACAACCGAGCATCAGATTGGCTACTCTCGTTTCTGCCATCATCTGATTGGCTACTTTCGTTTCCGCCAAGATTGTTGGCTCAAAACATTGCTATCCTATTGGGCGGAGTGGGCAGAGTAGGGATGATGAAACTGTGACGTATGGCTTCAAGATTTTGTTGTAGGGGCAGATCCTCTATTTTATAAGATCCTTGATTTTTAACCAGTTTCCATTTTATGGCAACCTTAATTGTATATTTGTAGACTAATGAGGCCTAGTTAGGAGGTATCAGCCCCTCCTGAAAATTTCAAATGTTTGTTTAGATAAACGTATGCTAAAAATGTAAGCAGACAAAAGATATAAGACGAACTCTAGTTAGCCTCCAAAAGTTATTTAGGCCCGTCTGTCTTAGTTCTTTTCAGTTTAACGTCTCGCATTATGCTCTGAGGCTAAGGAAGACGATGATAATGATAGTAGAGTGAAGAAAGTGGAAGGAAATGGGAGAACACCCAGAAAACTCTCGCATATCGTGTTTGTCCGCACAAAGCTCATTTGGTGAAAACTGCCAGAGTCTAGTGTATTATTCTGCATTCGAAAAGACCAATGGAACGAAAGGAGATCAAGCTCATGCAGTTTCTATTGTCTTTACGTTATTTTGAGTTAATTGAACAAGAAAAAAAAAGAAAAAAATGAAATGAAATATTTAAGTTTTACGACTTACGATTATGTCGGCTAGGCTAAAGGAAACGGTGATGATGAGTAATGAGTTGAGTTGATTTTGAGTTTAACGTCCCTTTCAGCATCGAGGCTAAATGAGACGTGGACCTACTTATTAACGTGGAATCCGAATCACATGAGCTGTCGCCGGGAATCAAACTCGGGTGTCCCACGCCAGAGACGCGTACGCTAACCGCTTAGCTACGGAGGAGTTCTGGAAATGAAAGAAGTGGTGGAATGAAGAAAGAGGAAACGGGAGAACCCCGAGAAAACAGACGCAACAAGAAAAAAGAGCTGGGATACATGGTGCGAATAAGTAAAATTTTGAGTATTACTCTTTAGAAAATGAGAGAAGAAATGTAACATTCAAAGACCTATAAGGATACTAACTTCCCCTGTTTTTCTCATGACGCTAAAGAGATCTCACAAGACATGTAATCCCTCCCACTCGTAATGTCTTCGCAATGATTGCACAGGATCAGGGAATGAGGCCCATCAGAGCATCCAACTCAAGCATCTTTTCGACTATAAGGATTGCTCTGTAGACAAAAATAGGGAACGAAAAAAAAAAAAAAAGAAAAGAAAGAACTGTTAATGGCAGTTGACAAGCGAACTGCTACTAACATCCACTAAATGGTTTGAGCAAGACATTGTTTAACCGGTATTTGGAAGAAGTTGGGGATGTAATACCAAAAAAAAAAAAAAAAAAAAAAAGTACAACTTTTACTGACACCTTGATGTTTAATCTCTTACAATGACACCCTGTACCACTTCTTAACGTATCTACCCTAACGAAGAAAATAGCAATTTAGCGTTGGTTGTCTCATAAAAGTTAAGCTTTCTTGTAACTTTTGTTGGGTAGACACCAGTAGAAAATCCCTTACAACAGACCCAGAAGAGCAAGAAGTAAGGAAAAGGTACGGTACGTATCCACTAAATGAGCTTAATTTTGCAGAGTTGTGTCGTCTTTGGAAGCATTGTCACGCAGACAAACCTTTCTTGTGCCTCCGTAAAGAAAAAAAAAAAAAAAAAAAACAAAACACAGGTGTATCAAGTTTCTTGTAACTTTCAAGAAAAAGTATACAGAGCTCGCTTAAAATCTTTTTCTCTTTTCTTCTTTCTTCTATGGACAAAAAATGCGTACTTTACTGAAAATTTGAGACAATCTTCACGCGCCAATTCTATATATAGAAGAAGAACTACTTAATTTGTCTATTTTTCCTATGTACTGTCCTCAAGGACATCTTTTAACGTGTGGTTAAAAAGTATACATGATACTTTTTCATCACTTAAAAGAAAGAAAAACAAACTTCAAGTTTGTCTTTGAACCATTTAATTAATGATTTGTTTGCCCTCTAACTGAAAGAACCGTAACGTTGAATACACACTCTAAAAACTTTCCTCAGAGGCAAATCTTGTCCATGATTGAATTTTCTTACAAGAAATGCATAGCATAACTCTCAACACATTAACGAAGAACGAAGGGTATATAGTATTTCTCATGTATATACGTAATGTCAATAACATTTTGTAACGAAGTATCAAGAGCTCTTTCCATGCGCGTGGTCTGGGGTTCGATGCCCGAAATGGGGTACTTGCTTCGGATATAATAAGCCCTAAACAGTAGCCCTTCGGGTATCTAATCGAATCAGGGCAGAAACGCAGCAGGGTGTACCCATAAGGAGCAGGCGCGTCAGCGAAGATAGGTATATACATAAAATGAGTATAGCGCAATACACTTAATGTGGCATAAAATTATTACTTACCTTACGTGTTAAATTCTGTATTTGTACGTTGCTTGCATATTTGTGTTCCAAAGTAACATAACACATTGTTAACGTAAATTTCACAATTTATGTGGATCGCTTAACTCTCGGACGTTTTTATAGTTGCGTGTCATTAGTTAGTACATTGACTTCAGATACTTCACTTCACTTTGTATACTGTGGTTACTAGATACTTTATGGGTGAATCCGTATATAACAGGTTTGACTTTCATTGATGTAGTTACGTAGATACACATCTCACAAGTAAAAACACAACATATTTAGATTATTTACACGCTAGTCTATTAAAATATTATTACAAATTTGGTCTGTAAATTTTACAGATCTGTGAATCCGTGCAGTATTTTTTTTTTTTTATATAGACTACTGAGATTCATGTTGGCAGGACTACATTGGAAACCAGTTGAAACAAATTATCTAATTATATACATAAGTATGTACGTGCTAGAAAATATATTGAGAATAAAATTGGAATACATTGTCAATCTACTGAAGAATCTTCCCAAATCTGTAGTTTCAAAGATCCTTTCCTTTTATTCCTTTATTCCTTCCTTTTATTCCTTTAAGAAAAGATCCAAATTCAAAGGAAAATAAAACTAGAAAATTAGAAACAAAATTACGTTTTCTTTTCTAAACATTAACGAACAATTCTTACTGTTCTTTTTCGCTTAGAATATAATTATTATTACATTATCGAAAATATTTCTCACCTTTTATATATATATATATATATATATATATATATATATATATATATATATATATATATATATATATATATATATATACTAAAAGGAGTCTGCAAGTGCTAATCAAATTATGTTTTGTTTGAAAGTTAAGTATTTCTATATGTTTGTCACTCAGAATCAAATCACTGGAACTAATGCGGGAGCTCATGTGGTTCGGATTCCACGTTAATCAGTAGGTCCACGTCTCATATAGCCTCGCTGCTGAACGGGACGATAAACTCAAAATCAACTCAATCACTGGAACTAATGTATCTACTTTTGTTGCCGATGATGATTGAAGATGGGGAGTGAGCAAGTGGAATTCAATGATGTTGAAACTAGAGAAGTCATGAAATTCCTCTTCCTCCTTAGGGAAAATCTACAAAACACCATGGGACGCTACAAAGATGAAGGCCCACACTCCATGCTACGCCATTGTTAAGAACGTGGTTGTCAAATTTAGGACAGGATATTTTCACACTGAAGATGAACATTGCCATGGGATACCCCACAGAGTGATTGTGCCCGAAACAATTGAAAAGGTAAATGAAAATGATTCTCTCAGACGGACGCATTTCCGCTGCTGAAAAGGCATCTACGATAAACGCTTTAGTGTAATTATTAGTAATCATTTTGAGGTGAGAAAACTTCCCATCAAGTGGGTACCCAGATGTTTGTATGCAGGCCATCACAAGAACATGTTACGGTGGACAAATTGGCAATATTAGGGTTTGAAATCTTGGATTGTCCACCCTATTCACCCAACCTAACCCCACATGACTACAAATTATTCCCAACTTTTTTTAAAAAAAAAAAAAAAGAACCTGAAGGGATAAAAATCAACAACTTTTCTGAAGTGATTGTAGGTGCAAATGCATGGTTTGACACCCAATTGATTTTCTTTTTAAGTAGGGATTAAATAAACTGTTGGGCTGAAGCAAAAGATGCATAGAATTGAAAACGGGGTCTGTTGAATAAAAACATTATAAAACTTTGACTTGTTTTGATTAGACAAGCTAAGGACTTCTCACCACTTCCTCATATCAAGCCTTTTTTTAAATACCGATTACCCTATTTTCATTTTGTCTAAATTTTCTACGTCTGAGAGAGTCAAGCCACTTTTTTTTTGGGGGGGGGGTAGGTATATGTCCTCAATTATGTTACTAGTTAGCTGCACGATTGCAACTAGTATAGAAGAATCAGGTGTCCTCCACAAATTTTAGGAGCTCCGAACTTATGAAGTATTATTGTTGCAGATAGTTGTATTTCATTAAAAATATTTGTTCCTTTTCATTAGGGTTGACGTGCTTTGTGTACTAGCAAGTATCGGATATTTCTAAAGAAGTTTGGAAATTGTACTTGGTATATGTTATACTACTTCGGGATGGGAAAAACGATGTCCATTATCCAGGGCCGTGCCATAGGGAAGTGGCGAAAAAATCGGGAGAAAAAGGGGCAAAAGAAAGGAAAAATTACTTGGAATATATGTATGGGGCGCCGTCGTATACTCTCGCCCCGGGCGCTGATTTTCCACGACACTGCACTGCCATTATCTGTCTTCTGTACGTAGAGCCTTGAAAAGACCCGGTATGGCAAGAAAACCAAATGAAATATCGAGGTTTATGTTTCAAATCAGCTAATGAAATTGAGTCATTATTAATGGAAGTACACAATATAACAGGTTTTTTTTTACTGTATTCCCAGGTAGAAAATCTATGGACACTATATACTAACTACGAATTGGATGAAATACAATATCACTTAAAATTTCATTATAGCACGGTTCATATTATCATTTAAATTTTGCATTATTTTAATTGAGTTACTGCATTACGTTTATTTCTTGCTCCTAAACTGTTAACTTTTTTTTTTTTTTCTTTTCTTAATTCGCGTGTGGTTAAGTAATGTAGAACACATAGTCCCATGTTTCTAAACTAATATTAGAAGTACAACTAAATAGTGTTGTTGGCAGATAAAATATTTCCGATTAAAGATCATTGCAGGCAGTATGGAGTGCTTTAAAATAAAAGAAAAGAATTAAACTGTATTGTTAGATCTTAAAGCACTTTTTTTAATATACGAGGGGCTTTCGGAAAATAACCTCCGCTTGGTCACTGTACGTGAAGTAGTGGGGCAGCTCTACCATTTTTACACAGACGTGCGCGATAGATGAGTCTGCATCCAGCCGTGGTAGAATGAAGTTTGTTTGAACACTAGCGTCTCAAAATGCGTGCTACAACAGAAAACCCTACGAAGGAGATGTGCGAGCTGTTGTACATTTTCTCACGGCAAAACAATATTCTTCAGGCCATCAGTAATGAGTGATGAACTCGTTCAGAAAATTGATGGAAAAGTTCGTGGAAATCAACGTTTCACAATCTCCGAGATTTCCCATGAATTTCCACAAATTTCCAGGAGTGTGTTTTATGACATCTAGTGACAAAGATGTTAGGCTACAGAAAATACTGTGCGCAATGGATGAGAAGCTGAAAGATGCGGTCACAGGCTGGCTCAAGGTACAAGCAGTAGATTTTATGATGATGATGGAATTTCTAAGCTAATGCAGATATATCAGAAGTGTTTGAATGTTTATGGAAACTATGTTGAAAATCGAGCAAAAAAGTAGTTTTCAGACGTATATAATAAATTATTCTCATTTATTCTGGTGCTTCTTTTTTTAACTAATCGGAGGTTACTTTCCGAACGGCCGTCGTGCTTCACCTTACTTATATTTATAATTTATTTTCATAAATCTGTTGGATTTATTTCGATTTTATGTAGGAACTACAATTAAGCACAAACACTCAAGTTTTATATACAGCGAATACACGTCAATGAAGCTATAGACGACCCGACCAGTAGATGTTGCGTAAATATACTCATCATGGTAGTCCATGATTGCTATCTAAATATATCGCATCACACGTTTCTGTGAACACACACACACACACACACACACACACACACACACACAGAGACACACATATACAAATGGAGCTGCCGGTTCCTAACACTTCCGATTTCCCTGCGAAGCATTGGTGTCCATTATTGTTAAGGCTTCCCTCCTGCCTAATTTGGACCCTCCTTGAAATCAGGGTATATCTGAAAACTCTATTGAGAGCATATCTGAGAATTACACCCTATAGGGAATACCCTGTATTCCTATTGAAAGTTGTCGTAATATCCACTTTTGGATGTATACGCGTAGCTCCTAAAATTCTAAAATTCGAAATAGGGCCTGTTGAAATTTGGCTTTTTCGCGATTTTATACAGCCCTAGCTCTGAAACTATGCACTTTTCGCCATAGGTCCATATGAACTTTTTCTCTTATTTTAATGCGAGGAATCACCTCTTACAGTTTGTCGGTATAGTTCATTAACACCCTATATATATATATATATATATATATATATATATATATATATATATATATATATATATATATATATATATATATATATATATATATATATGTTTGAAGTTCGCCAGATATCCGGAACTATTAGATGTACTATCTTGAATTTTTTTGTAGAAACTATACATGTTTTCCTTACATTCTCTGCTGTGTATATGACAATATTTTGCAAAGAAAAACACAATATGGCAAAATAATTAAATAAATGAATAAATAAGGTTGATTTTTGGAAAATTCAGTTGAAGGGATATAAACTTTGAGTAAAAATTTGCACAAAACGGAGAAAATCTTCCGATTTCGGGTGTAATAAAACGATTTTATAACCGATATATATTTCGGTATGACGTTTATTAACTAAAAAATGCTTAATGATTTGTATAGATTTGAATGAATCCATTCTTTCCAGATGCAATAAAACGTCTTGACACGGTCTTGATGTAGTGAAAAGTTTTTTTTAGGAGCAATTTAGAGAACAACGTTTTAGTGAAATCAAGCGTACATTGACAAGTATTTGAAACCAGAAAAAATTGTATATAGCTTTCAAATATTTTTTCCATAAACCTTATTCTTCCTGCCAGTACTTGTGTTATCCAATGAGTCCTCTTTTGGCCTTACTTCCAGCAACAGGCTATTAATATATGGTGTACAGGAAGTTTGTACTCCGAATTGTTAAATATGGCAGTAGCTCTGTCTCTGTGATGCTGTTTGGCGGAATTTCCTCATATTCGTGGTATCCATATATATCTACTTTTACAGGATGTATTACTATCAGTGATTATATGCACATCTAGGTGGTCACGTACCTCCTAATGGTTCAGATGTGATTCCAGACCAATGGCACAATCTTCCAAGATGACAATTACCCATTGGTTTCATGAACATAGGGATGAATTTTAATACCTCTTCTGGCCAGATTCATCAACAGACCTTAACGTTATTGAAGACTTGTAATTAGTTTTGGAGTTCAGTCTCCGGGACAGTTATCCTCTTCTATCCTCGTTGACCGAACTGAATGGTGCACTGCATGAGTAATAACTTGGTAGAATATTTCTTTGGAAACCATTCATACTTCTGTTCCACGATAAATTTGAAGTATTCTGTATTCTGCGGTCCCACTCCATATTAACCATTTGACTACCACTACGTACGGCCAATACGTAGTCGAGTCTGCATCCTTCCCTACCATCACATGCGTAGCTGGTTCCAACGGCTGAAGAGGAAAAAACATTCTTGCATATTAGTCTTAGGCTTGTTGAGAAAGCGTTACCCCCTGTAGCGAACGCGGCCAAAGTGATTATTCAGTAATTTTACTTTCACCAGATGTGTAAATCATACTGTGAGCCAGTCAGGGTTTCCAGGTCTTTTTGCCAGGTCCAGGTGTGTAATAGCAGAGTTCCAATACTCTGCACAAACCATCTTCCAAGCAGCTGTTTCTTGCTACAATCCCTTTGCCTGGCAACACGCCTTTCCTTTTGTTCCCCTTCCTTTTGAAATCTTTTAAACAGCAGGCGGTGTATTGTTCCGACCCGCACCAAATACGCTCGAGCTGACGTTTTCTCAGCGATTTTATTGCTTTCGCGTTTATGATTAGCCATCTACATTTAAATACATGGTCAGTGTATTCCAAGAGTACGCATGAGCAATAAATACGCTTTGCGATCGCCTCAAATAGCCGGGTACTTAATGAGCACGAAAACTTACAAATGATTCTGGTCGGAGACGATCGAATTCTACGGATTGCTGTGACACCATTAGAGCGGGTGACCTTTGCAAGCAATGAGCAAAGCAAGATCGCTATGCAGCTTCGAACATTTAGAGGACACAAGTAGTTCATGTTAGCCTTACATTTGACTCAAATATTCAATATAGTTTGTCATTAAACACTTTACCTTGTGTTCATATGTTTTTCAATACCGCTTTACATGTATCTACTGGGAAATTGGATAATGTTAATTATTACGAATGCAAAAAAAGGATGCTCTGGCTAGGATTCAAACCCAGGATCACGCGGACATTAAGTCGAACGCTCTAACCACTTTTTTCTTTTTTAAATTTCCTGACTTATTTTTTACTGCAACCACTTTTCAGGACTACTAGACACGACAGTGACACGAACACAGAAACATCGAGGACAGTTAAAATTCCACCCTTGCTACTACAGAGGGACTCGAACCCCCAATGGGCTTCACCTCACGATCATAAGCCTAACGCCTCAGACCGCTCGGCTACACCCACCGGCACCACTAAGCTACAGGAGACCCAAATGTTAATTGTACCGATTTCAAAATAATTATCATATTAGCAACTAATGTGGTTGATGATTTGTTTGCACTATTTGTTGCCTAATGCTCTCCGCTTGGCATGGTCGTGAGGTTCTGCACTCTTTCAATCTACAGGTCTGGGATTCAAGGGGTTAATAAGGTGAGTTGCATTTGCGTTAGGCATTTTCATTCTTTTGATTACCGTCTGTATATATAAGCTATACTTTCCCGTTTGATCACCAAGTAAATGATGTATCATCCACGCACTCTTCCTGTTTCCTGGACTTATCGAAAGATATGAACAATACACGATATATAATCAAACAAACCCGTTGACTCTGTCACTGATATGTCACAAGAGAGAACAAAATTCAGTGTCAGAAGCCGGATAAGGTGTTCCCTCATATGACGAAGAAATTTATTGCATGCAGTATTTCCTTGTCTTGCCCCTTCCCTTGGAGTTGCACTGTATGTTGTTATATTTCTTTCTACAAACATCCAAGGGAGTCAAAATACATATATGAAGCTTATACGTAGGCAGCGTATTGACATATGAAGGGTGGAGTGGGTGATTTAAGGCAAACAACTGAAATTGAAAATAAATTGTTTAAACGCTTGTTGTAGTTTGTTTGACCGGGAGCAACTTTACACTTAAGAGTTATTCCCTTCTGAGGCAACCTGCTGCGTTCATATGTTACATGCTAATCTTGGTGGGGCTCAGCATGCATGTATACATAACTCAACACTGATTTTCATTTAGAGTTATGTGGTTAACGGAGATATTTTTTTCAGAAAAGGAATAAAAATCGCTGAATTTTATCATACTTAGATTGCAGACTTTTCCGCTTTATTAAATTAAGTTTTGGATCCCGAAAGTCTACAGTAGAGCCCGGGCAAATTTAATTCCAGTTGGATGGAACCAATTCAATGGATTATCAAAAATTCGGATTATGCAGAAATAAGAGACCAAAAATTTTAATTTTAACGATTTTGTATAAGTGCAGGATAACATAAATAGACTATATTATATTTCTTGATAAACGAACTTATTATTATGAGTAATTCATAGCATTATACTCAGAAGTGTAGTCACGGGGGGATAAAGGTCTGGTACCTCAAACAATCCACAGCCCCCTCCAAAATGAGATTCGTCTAATATATGTTTATTTAAAAAAAATCTAACAAGAAAATTGAGACAATTAAAAAATAAAGCATGTCAACACGTTAAAATAATTAAAACAACTCAAATTAATAATATACTTCGTACTCTCATTCGCCTAACTGGATGCACATAGGCGTGAAGTTATTGCTATACTACTGTATAACAGTGTCTAAGGTTGATGCTATGTTTTCTTAGAGTTAAATAAATAAATATAAACGCAATCAAATAAATGGACTTCCATGAACATTGTCCATTTTTTATGATTTGTTTATTTGTACACATCCTACAATCTGTGATTCAAACTTCATGACCCGAGTTCGATTCCCGACGGGAGCTCATGTGGTTCGGATTCCACGTTAATCAGTGGGTCCAGTCACATATAGCCTCGCTGCTAAATTGGACGTTAAACTCAAAATCAACTCAGCTGAAACTTCATGACTGTCAAGACCTTCTTTCAAAAAGGTAACATAGACCTATTTAAAATATAATAATAATAATAATAATAATAATAATAATAATAATAATAATAATAATAATAATAATAATATGTGTATGAGAAATAGTTATGTGTGTATGGTGAGTTATTTCATAGTCAGAGAAAACTTGGTTTGCTTTTGCTCCATTAACGAATTCAGTTCATAGTCTTTGACCCATTTTAGCGATGGTTCCAACCTAGTTTACCTGTCCCCCTTAGTGAATCCTGCATACTTCATCCTCTTCCTTGCCGCTCGTTGACTGGCGGCCCCTTTTGTGATTTTAGATGCAGAATTGAACTTCAAATCTTCTAGTAATAATATTTTATATGTAGTGCATTGCACGTATTATTATTATTATTATTATTATTATTATTATTATTATTATTATTATTATTATTATTATTATTATTATTATTATTATTATTATTATTATTATTATTATATTAACAGCTTTGTTCTTAATAGAATCTCGGCTCCCACTCATTAGTTACTTTGTGTTTGTGCGGTATTTAATTTAATGCCTCTTTGTTATAACATTCGTAATTTGTAATTACGAATGATCTTATTTCTATATCTTGCGGTCAGATTATTCACTCTTCATATCCCCAAGGTTGAGAACCACTACTTTATAATCTGGCTTGGCAATCTATCAGGCAATTCTTAAGTTTTTTTTTCTCCTGGACGGACAGACAGGAAAAATAAAGTGATGCATTGAGTTAGAAATAATTAGAATTTGACTGTAGCAGACAAGAAAGAAATACAGTAGGATGTCGATAATCCGAACGTCAAAAATCCGAAACGTCACAAATCCGAATGCGGTCCCTAGAAGCTAGTGACAGTACACTAATTCAATTTGTTTTTGTATGAAGTCAGTGCTTTTTACAAAAGCTCATTTATATGCAATTGTTTGTCATAGATATTTTTATTTTTCTCTTAGGCATATACAAGTTAAGTTTTAAGTTGAGTTACAAGAACAGTGTAATTTAGTGTACGAGCAAGTTCTTCAGAAACATTAAATGTAAGTACCCTTAAGTTCGGTATTGTAATTACTGTATGCACTGTATAACAACTCTATCGATAAAAGAGTATACCGTACAGTATATTTAAGCCTAAATGGCATTTTCTTGGTTATTTTCGAAAATCCAAACAATTTGAAAATCCTAACTGCCTGTGGTCCCAATTAGTTCGGATTTTCAACTTCCTACTGTATGTTTAAATTACTGCACTACATCCATAACTGTCCATTGTTGTTGGGTCAATGGCAGTATCAGAAGATCTCCCCTCCCCGGTGGGTTTTCAATTATAGGGGCGTAAAGTAGTACTGCGAGAATATTAGTAACCCAAGTACAGTATGATCGACGATAGGCCACGGAAGAAATTTTGTCCGGTTCACCTCTCTGAAATCGTCGCTGTATACCTGGGTATTATAACGTATCTAATTTCAAGGGTGTGCTGGGGACGGAATTTCCATCTATGAGGGGTTTTTAAGGAGGGGGGGGGGGATAATCAGAACATCAGATCGCTGAGATTTTAATGATCGAATCGAAACCGTATTCGAACGATAAAACATTTTCGTTCTCCATCTTTATAAAAACAACGTCAATCAAAGTAAAATAGACTACTAGTACCATTACACTCGTAATTCACTCACTGAATGTATTGAATTGGTGCTTCAAAATCTAAGACAAAATCTTACAGGTGCTTGCGATCAGTACACGTGATTTCCCTGAGGCTGTCCTCATCTTCCAAAAACAGCAAGTGGCACTATATTTTGTTATGTAAATAAACAAATCAAATTGTATGTTTGAATGTATTTGCAAGCCTCCCAACATAAAGTTCGTAGGGCGAAACGGGAAAATGCACATCGAGATTTCCCGTTCCGCCTTACATTAAGATAAAAAGTGATAACAGGTTTTACATGCAAATTTCATTGCTAGAGATCATAAGGCGAAACAGAAAAAGGCGAACAGTGCAGGAATCGTCGGTCACTGACATCGTTCATGCTCCATTGTTCCATTCTGAGAAATTCACTTACAGGAAACAAACATTTGTTTCCGAAAAAATATTTGGTCTAGGAATTAATTCGTGCGGGTGGACAAGAGATGGCGCAACGAACGGAGCGTCCCACAGTTCCGTGTATCCACACATGTGTTGCAAACCCCTGTCATCGCGTATCGTTCGTAGTATAGGGCAGTGGATTAAAGCGTCAACAACACCAGTTTGTAGTTAAGTGAACATGGCGCAATTTGTGCCTGATAAAGTGTTTTTGCGGGGTGTCCTGCTGCATTACTTTAACATGCAGAAAAGTGCGACTGAAAGTCATCGTATTTTGGTGGAAGTGTATGGTGACCATGCTCTAGCTAAGCGAACGTGTCAGAAGTGGTTTGCACGGTTTAGAAGTGGTGATTTCGGCTTGGCAGACCAAGAGCGAGCTGGACAGCCAAAAATATTTCAAGACGAAGAATTGACAGCATTGCTCGAGCAGGATTCGTGTCAAACGCAGGAACAACTTGCAGCAGCATTAGGCGTTGATCAAACAACAGTCTACAAACGCTTGAAAGCCATGGGAATGATTCAAAAGATGTCACATTGGGTTCCACATGAATTGAAAGACAGAGACGTTGAAAGACGAAAAACCATTTGCGAATTGCTGCTTCAACGACAGAGCAGAAAGGGGTTTCTGCATCGAATTATTACGGGTGATGAGAAGTGGATCCATTACGAGAACCCTAAACGAAAAAAGGCCTGGGTGAAACCAGGTGAACCAGGTCCATCACAACCAAAACGAGATATTCACTGTGCAAAGGTTATGCTGTGCATATGGTGGGATATGAAAGGTGTGGTGTACTATGAGCTGCTGCAACCGGGTGAAACTATGAATAGAGAACGTTATCGACGACAATTAATGCGTTTGAAGCAAGCTCTGGCCAGAACACGACCAGAATGGGAGAACAGACATGATAAACTTATTGTTCAACATGATAACGCTCGCCCACATGTCGCAAAACCGGTCAAAACCTATTTAGAAAATGTCGGATGGGAAGTTTTACCCCACCCGCCGTATTCACCAGACGTTGCTCCTTCGGACTACTACTTGTTCGATTGCATGAACAACGATTTGATTGGACAGCGGTTTACTTCTTCAGAAGATATCGAAACATGGGTCTCTGACTGGATCGCTTCCAAGGATGAGGACTTCTTTCGCCACGGAATCCGTACATTGCCTGACAGATGGGCGAAAGTGGTGGCTAGCGATGGACAATATTTTTCTTAAGGTATTTATGTATTTTGTGTTTGTACTACAGCTTCAATGTGTGCGTACCAACCGCACGAATTAATTCCTAGACCAAATATATACATATATTGTAGTTACTCATCCGAAATGTAACGCGAAAAAAGTAACGCAAACTAGGTACGTTACTTAAAAATATGTAACGCGTTACCGTTACAGTTACTTTGGAGAAAGTGTAACGCGTTACTAGGGAACGTTACTTAAAAAGTAACGCGTTACTTGCGTTACGTTACTTCCCAAGACTGCAGATGACTAGTTGTCGATATCTGGGTATTATTATTAGTGATTATATAGTGCGAACGTGAAATAAAAGCAAGGATAGGAATGGCGAAAGAAGCGTTTAATAGGAAGAAAAGTCTGTTTTGAGGGACCTTGAATAAAGGGTTGTGAAAAAAAGACTCATAAAATGCTTCGTGTGGAATGTTGTACTGTTGGGACGTAAACGTGGACATTAGGTAAAAGTGATGAAAAACGATTGGAAGTCTTCGAAATGAGAATATAAAGAAGAATGGAGGTAATTCAAAAGTGCATATTTGGTCAATTTTCAGTAGGTGCACAGGATATTCCCTACATGATGTATCTCAGATATGCTCTCAATAGAGTTTTCAGATGTACCCTGATTTCAAGGAGGGTTCAGAGTAGGCAGGAAGTAAGCCTTGACAACAGTGAACATCCAAATGCTTCGGAGGGAAGTCGGAAGTGTTAGGAACCGGCAGCAGATTTTTTTTTTTTTTTTTTTTTTTTTAATTTTCAGAATAAGGTGTGATGCGATATATTTCGTCAAGGTTTTATTCACGTTTTCTTCACTTATAAGCGTGAAACAAAACATCGCAGAATGCGTTTTCCTGAGTATGGGAGACCGCGCTGCTGCTGATCCTCAACACTTTCGATAACCCGCCAAAGGACTCCGTGTTCACTGCTATCAAGACTTACCGTTTGACTACTTTGGATCAATCATAAAGTCAGAGCATATCTCAAAATTCGGTTGATTGCATGTCTGGGAATTTCACCCTGCAGGGAGTACTCTGTACATCCATTGAGCATTAATGAAATGTGCTTTTTTGGACTACGTATGCATTCCTTTACGCTAAGGACCACCACCCACAGTTTATCGAATTCGAAATAGGGCCTGTTGAAATTTGGCTTTTTCTCGATTTTGCACAGCCCTAGCTCTGAAACTATGCACTTTTCCTCACAGGTCCATATGAACTTTTTCTCTTATTTTGATGTGAGGAATCACCTGTTACAGTTTGTCGGTGTAGTTCATTAACACCCTGTATATTCCCTATCTTCGTACATGTGTTCCATATACATACAACATTGCAGTACATATTATAATATGTAGGAGATTGTGCTCTAACTCTTCATAATAACACTGGTTTTCCTTGCTACCCCCTATTCCCCCAAGATCAAAAATTGCACATTCGTCTAAGACGAAAACTTTGCCCGGCTGTGGAAATGTCATAAATACTTGAGTAAATTTGAGCAAGCTTCATGTCTTCGTTGCATGTACTCATCACTGAACTCATTCACGAATGATGGCCTAAAAGATATTAATTCAAGATCTTTATTTCATGTGTATCTGCATAGTCATTTTAAGGTGTTCTCATTATAGAATTCGCCACTGCTGCAGATCTTTATTTATTTATTTATTTATTTATTTATTTATTTGCCATCAACACAACAGGCATAAGCCAAATTGAGTTCATATTACATATGTCAATTTCTTTGTGTTTTGTTATAAGTAGAACACATTTTCCAGATTGTCATTTCAATAATGCGTCGGTCTTTGTTTTTTTGCAATAGAACAGACCAGAGTTATCAGGACGAGTTTTAAATGTCGGAACATGAAAATTGATTGATGATATGAGATCCGTACAATTAAACTCGTTTTGTACTATTTTATGGAGAAAAATCATATCTCACATATTTCGCCTTTGTTCAAGTGTAGGAATACAGAAGTTGTATATTAATGTTAGATAATTTTCATAATATGGATAGATTCCAGTTCGCTTGTACGTCAAGTATTTGATAAATTTTGGTTGGACCTTTTCCAGTTGGTGTCGATATTCCTGTTGTGAGGGGTTCCATCCAGGTCACTGCACCATATTCCAGTTTTGATCGGACATATGAATAATACATTTTTGTAAGTGTAGGACTACTGTTACATTCCTTTCCAGTTCTAATTATGAACCCTAACATCTTGAGAGATTCATTAACTACGTTCTCTATATGGTTATTAAATGTCAGTTTCGTATCAAATGTAACCCCAAATCTTTGAGTGAATTTAACCTATTTAGCAAGATCTGATTCATTGAGTAATTAAACTTTATTTAACTTTTGTTTCTGGTAAACGATAAAATGTTATATTTGTTTATGTTTACATTAAGTTAGTTGAGAGAACACCAATTAGCAATATTTTGCACGTAATGTTGTAAATTGAGACAGTCATGGATGGTCTTTATCCTACCGTATATTTTAAGGTCATTAGCAAAAAGCAATTTGTTACTTAATAATATATGATCAGGGAGATCGTTAATGAATAAAAGGAACAATAACGGACCTAGATTAGAGCCCTGGGGAATTCCAGAATTTGCAATATAATCAAATGATTTATATTCTTTGTAGATAACAGTTTGTTTACGATTATTTAAATATGATGAAAAGAACTTGATCAAAGGAGAAGAGAAATTATATTCACCTGGCTTATGCAATAGTACTTTGTGATTGACTCTGTCAAACGCCTTTTCAAAATCTATATATATTACACCAACCTGACATCCTACATCTAAAGAATTTGCTATAAAGTCTGTGATAAGTGTAAGATTTGTTGTTGATTTGTGTGGAATAAAGCCATGTTGATATAGTGAGATTACGGGTTGGATGTGGCCAATTATCCGTCGGTATAGGATTTGCTCAAATATCTTTGCAAAAGTAGGTAAAATTGATATAGGCCGGTAGTTATTTATTTCCTGTTTATTATTGGTTTTTGGTATTGGGCAAACCATAGGTGATTTCCATTTATTCGGAAAAACGCATGTTTTTAAAGCAAGGTAGAATGCAATCTTTAGCGGATATGTAAATGCATCTATACACCCCCTTATAATATATAAAAGTATTCCATCAGGGCCAACAGCAATCGGTTGATGATCAACCGGCCCTAGTGCTCTCAACGGTGCAAGACCAACCCGACCCGACCCGTGACCCGAATTGACTGACCCGACCCGACCCGACTGACCCGACCCGAGTTGACCCGAGTTGACCCGACCCGACCCGTTTGAGAGCACTATAGTCACGACACTGGGTGAACGCCAAAATGCACTCACATTGGGAAACTAGTTTTAAAAGCATAATTTTAGAAAATAAAGCATAAAGCATAATTTAAAATATATAGCACAATTCTTGGAAAATTCTCTTTAACTGAAAGTTTAACATACTGTGTTAATATTTTTTAAAGCCAATATTTCCAATGCAAAATCATTGAGAACATAACAATGCAACAATGAAAAGCTTATTTTCATTTCTGTAAACTTTTCGGTGTAATCCTTTGATGTGGAGAAAAGAAAGTAAAAGATGAAATTTTTCCGCCAACAATGAATAGTATGAAAGAACTCCATACTATATTGTTACAGTGACGACGCCAGCTTTAAGTTCTTAGGGGGGCAAAGGAGGGGCAGATACATTTTCGGGGGGCGGCTATTTGCCATACCAAAAATGACATATTTATTACGTTTGACTTATTTTACATTACATTGTGTATTTCGTTGCTGTTTTTATGTTAGATCTATATGATTATAAATTAAACTTATTTCAAATAAAATTTGTAACTAACAAATAAGTAACGTCTGCACATGAAATATTTTTCAATGAAACTTTTGAAGCCTAAACATAAATTGAATTACTTTCGCGTACGCTACAAGTAACACATTCGTCTATATGCTACGTATCTCTCTCTCTCTCTCTCTCTCTCTCTCTCTATATATATATATATATATATATATATATATATATATATATATATATGTAGAGAGAGAATTTACGAGGAGCTGCTGAAAATGTCGTAGTCCAATCCAGAAGGAGTGTAGGTACTAGGTAGAAAAATGAAATCGTAGTTTACAAAAACATATCTCTGTATGTACAAATATAAATTTTCATATTAATAATGAAATTCTTATTGTTTCTCAGGCCTCTGAAGTGATTATGTGTGCCCAAACAGATCATTTCACGAACATCCAGATCCTTACTGTTATAACATTTTTGTTCCACCAAGGAAAGTCACCGAAGTAAATTAATTAGGAAATCAGTGAAACACCACGGGACTCTCCTCCGTTATATATAGTGGTGAAGAAGTAAGTGGCTTAGTATAAACGTAGCAATTTCTCAACAAATTATGTTTTACATCCACGATGATTAAAAGCAATGACTCTTCCTGGAATCATGGATGCAATTTGTGACATTATTCTTGAAAATTGCAGCATTTCAGCCAGTAGTGGATATAGTCCGGGAACGGAGGGCCTAGGCCACCCCAGTTTTTGTGTGACAAAAATAATTTAAGCTATTTATATTTATTATAGTCTGAGGTCTGCACCCCGCTTTCTCAGTTTTTACCTTCTCAGCAAAACTTGTGTCAGGGATTCTGGGCATTTCTTTGGAACTCGTCGGTAGCATAATTCAGAATGGCTTGGGTATGCGCAAGTTTTCGGCATAATGGGTTCCCAAAATATATGTCAGGAGAATAAAAGGGTAACGGCATTAAGAGAAGTATTCTTCCAATTTGACCGTAATGCTGATCAATTTCGCTGACGAATAGTAACCATAGATGAAATATGGTTGTACCACTATGATCCTGAATCGGAACAACAGTCAATGGAATAGTAGCACTCATTTCTCCATCGCCCCAAGAAGTTCAAGACACAGAAGTAGGTTGAGAAACTGTTTGGAACATTCTTCTGGTATAAGTATGGAGTGGTAGACTACCTCCTCAATGGTCAGATATTTAATCCAGAATCTCTACATTACTTACAAAACTGAAAGAAAAATTCAAAGTTCAACGCTGCGGAAAATGAAAAGAAAGGAATTCTGTTCCTTCAAGAGAATACACCTGTCCATCAAGCCCCTGCGAACATAACTGACATTGCATAATCTAGGATTTCAATGTCTAGATCATCATTCTTATTCCGCAGATTTAGCTCCGTCTAACTATTACGTGTACTTATTTCCCAAACTTAAATAACACTTGAAAGACGCCATTTTAGATCTGATAGGGGTAGTGCTACGAACAGTGGTGCGAGGAAATCTAGATTTTTTTAACTTTTCTGCAAAAGCTGGAGCACTGTACAAGGTAGTATATTGACTCTCGGGGGAGAGAAGATGAAGTAAAACTTCACCAATCCACGTACACTCCTTCTGGGTTGGGCTACGAATTTTTCAGCAGTTCCTAGTCAATATGGTAGACGTCACGTCAGTACTTTGAAACAAAATAAGTAAAGGAGCACTAGTATAAACCAATTACTAACTAAAGATCAGCACTCTGACAATACATTTTATTGGGAATCAATTTCATTCCATAATTTTATTATTATCATTTGCAGGAAGGGAAAACACAACTCTTTTTATCTCCTTCAAAAAATTAAGCCCTGGTAGTTGCAAACTAAGCTGTTATAATCACATCCTCTGAATATTGGAAGCCGAGAATAATGTTTCAGAAAAAAGAAGTTTTAAATAAAACAAAATATGAAACTGAAAACTTCAAACCTGGACAAATACAAACAAGTTACGTAACTGGTTTTACCCTTCTTTTATTTCCAATCGAAGTTGATCCAATGAGAAGAAAACAAGTCGACCAAATCTACTATTGTTCGCTAGGCACAATTATTAAAAATCATAAGAAAGAAGTATAACTAAAATTTACCTCAAAAGGGGCTAAATTAGAAAACAGAAATATGCGTGCATACCCAGACGCTCAAAGAAGAAAGCTTGAGGATTAATCTGCCACATAGTAAATTCATGGAAAGTAGACTACAATTTGTCAATGAGATTGGTTATGATACTGATATATAATACTACATGAAGAATGTTTAAAGATTGTACGAGTCTGGGGGGCAGTCTAGGTGGCAGTCAGGGGGGCAGAAGTAGCTACTATGGGGGCGCTCGCCCCCCTTGCCCCCCTCTGGCGTCATCACTGTATTGTTATGTTTACTTTTTGAACTTAAGCACTTTCTGTACTTTTTGGTGGCATCTTTTACTTTCCCTTTCTGTATATATATACCTGTAAGGCGCACACAAATGATAGAAAAAATTTATTCGAGCAAAGCACATCTCTTTACAATGAATTAAGTAGAAAGTTCATTAAATATGAAAGAAACTAGTTGCAAAAAATTATCAATAAATAGATCAAAATATTTGATGTATAATAAATATACATTATACACGATTAATGTAAAATAATCATTGAAATTAACAATAAAGCATAATTTAAAAAAAGCATAATTAAACAAGAAATAAAGCATTATGTGGGTTGCTCTAACAATTAAGTTGTATGAAGACGAGAAGAAAACGAAAGCTGATTCCTTAACGAATTTCGTTGATCTTCTATGTGTCTACAAAAACGCACCCTAGAAACCTACAAGCTAGGTATCATCTCTGTGATTATATCAGTTTCTAGTGCTACATGTGAAAGGTCATTCTCTTCTTTGAAAAGATTAAAGACTTGTATACGCAATTCAATGACTCATGATAGGTTGAAAAACTTAGTGTTACTTATATTGAGAAGAAAATTGCTAAATCGTTAGATCTTTAACAAGTTGTGGATATGTTTGCTGCTTCCCACACGAATAGAAAGATCCTCTTCAAGTAGAGGCATGAACCTATAAGTTATTTTCTTTACCTGTAAAAGTGTATTTGCTTCCACTTAAGTCAACCAGCTACACATATTTTAAACGCCATGATTAAATAACTATTATATTAGAAATCAATTGCATTAATGAATCCTAGTTGTTTGAGGTACTAAATTCTTATATTTTCACTGTTTTCCAAAGAGTAAAATCATGAACAATAAAGATGGAAACATTCACCTTGAATACACACACACACACACACACACACACACATATATATATATATATATATATATATATATATATATATATATATATATATATATATATATATATATATATATATTGGAGATGTCCCCCTCAAAATCCTCTTGGGCCCTTCATTGGCCCTCCCTGAAAAAAACTCTAGCTACGCTACTGGACACCATGCACCAGAGATGAATTCTCTACCACTGAGCCACCGCGGCCCTGCTTGGGCTTGGTCGTCCATATCCAATCTCTCTTTTGGCGTTGCTTAAACAACTTCTAGTTTTGTTCTAAATCCAGACTCCATATTGGCGTAGATATTAATATTACAGTCGATTGGTAAAATCAATCTTCCACATTTAAAAATTAAAGTACACACAAGTAGAAAAATAAGCATTTATCATAAAAACACTAGCTGCAAGTGTTCAAAATAGATTTATGGTTTCTATAAAATCAATTGAAAATTGCTATTTTTAATTAGGCAGCTAGTGAAAAACAGCAGCTTTCGACTCCAGCCGAGTTTAAACTCAACCTAAACTCAGCTGACCAAAGTGAACTGACCCGACTAACCGGACCCGATAACCCGACTGACCCGACCCGATAACCCGACCCGACCTGACCCGATTGACCCAACCCGACAACCCGACCCGACTGACCCGACCCGACAACCCGACCCGATTAGCCTGACCCGACAACCCGACCCGAGCTGACTCGACTGACCCGACCCGAGTTGACCTGACCCGACCCGACCCGTTTGAGAGCACTAACCTGCCCTTTTCTTATCCAAAATGGACTTAGTTAAGAAGAGTTTCTCTTGTCATCGTAGTATCGTTCGTTTCGGCGGAGTTTCTTTATTAAATCGTGGTGCCAATTCCCGTTGCACATCTTTCATGGCTTTCTCGGTATGTACATGTTCATGAGCCCACGCACTTGCCATGCCACACTGCACGTACTTGTGTCAGCCATCTGAGAAGAAATTGGAGAATAAATATACATACATACAAAGGAAAAGGGAGGTGTCAGCCATCTCAAAAGAAAATGCAGTATAAATACACACACATAGAAACAAAAAAGGGACGTAACAAGACTTTCGGACCGTACTGTAGACCGTACACAAGAATGGGACTGGGTAGTGTCCGTGCACAACCAGATATTAAAGTACATGATAATGATTTTCTGCATGCTGTACGTGCCGAATGAAGACACACATGGTTTCCGCTCATTTGCAGATGTGCAGATTGATTTCACTAAGCAACAAACTTGTGCATAGCCTGGAACAGAAAATATTGTGTATGATACAGTATACAGACTTCTGTTAACTTTTGCCCCTCCAGATTTTCTAGACTAAAAGTTAGTCTCTTTATTTAGTCTCTCTCTATATATACAGGATGTTTTAAAACAACACTAACAACGTTTGGGAGGTGATTCTTGACATCAAGATAAGACGATAAGTCTAGACTAATGGATGCACAAATGCTTCCTTTCGGAGTTATAGGCTGCTGAAAACACGAATAAATGAACTTCAAAGGTCCATAGCTCCGAAACTATGTGACCTACCTTAGTCGGATCAAGACTTCACTTAAGAACTAATATATGGCCTATCCAAAAATACATGTTTCACAATCCTAAGGTACTTACACAACAATTTTTGGAGAGGGAGTTTGGCTACGGTCTTATAATTTGAAGTACTCAAAAACTACCCCTAAAAGTTGTTACGGAAGTACCGCAGGATTTTTAAACATGGATATTTGGTTAGAGCCCATACTAGTTCCTAAATAAAGTCTTGACCCGACCACGATAGGTCTCCTACTTTTGGAGCTATGGACCTTTCAAGTTCATTTTTTCGTGTTTTCAGCAGCCTATAACTCCGAAAGGAAGCATTTGTGCATCCATGTTGGTCTATCGTTTTCATCTTATCTTGGTGTCAGGAATCACCTCCCAAAAGTTGTCGGTGTTGTTTTGAAACACTTTGTATATATTTAAGAATGTTCAAAATATTTGTGAAGTTGAAAAACAATGCTGTGAAGGATCAGGGAAGCAGAGTTGTCTTCAACATTGAGAGGCGGGCAGATTACGGCTTATTCTGGGAAGACATTAATTTCATCTCACTTTCCTTTGTGACAATCGGACACAAATCATTACATTTCTCCCCCATAAACACATTTCAAATGGGATTGTTGGGGGGATCGTCCCATCAGTTCCAAGATTGGAGGGGCATGACCCCCTCATCCTCCCGGGATTTGCACCAGCAGTGCCTATTATGACACATGATTATGTTATTAAATTTGTATTGTAATAATAGTAATATCCTTTGTTTCAATCATGAACTACGTTTACGTGGCCCACCATCTATTTATTTATTTATTTATTTATTTATTTTTATGATTTTACAGCCAAAACAATCGACTTTCCTGTTTACGATATTGAAATCTTGTTACTACGATAAGGACTGTTGCTTACATAGAAAACAGTTTAATTTATGGAAAACGTAAGCTTAAAAAGTTAAGATAGCTACTTAATATTATAAAATCATCTCAGTCTGTGAGTAACGCTAACTCCCAATAGTTAACGAGCTCATTCTTGGCTAAACTATTTGTGTATGCTCTTTTGGCATGGGAGATCCCGGGTTCGATTCTAGGCGTGAAATTATGTGGTTCAGATCCCACTTTAAGCTGTAGGTTCATGTCTCATATAGCCTCGCTGCTGAAAGGGACGCTAATAGCAATTCACGATCTAGTCAGTGTGATACGGTGGCGCCGACCTTTCTTTTGTAACTTTCGGGAGGAGGAGAGGGCATTCAGGTTTATCAGATAATGTCTAACAAAATATCAATTAAGATTTTAATTTAAATAAGTAGGCCTAAGGACACTTCAATGGGGGAGCCCTCTCTCCCCTTCTCCGGATCGGCGCACATGGTGTGATGTGAAAAGGTGAGACAGTTACGCAAATTTAAACCGCACTCTATTTTTTTTTTTAATTTTTTTTTTTTTTTTTTTTTTAGTTGGGTTTGCGGTACGTAAACCGTATGAAATGTGGCTGGTGAACATATGAAAGTGTTTTGCGATTGTTTATTAGCGTTGAGATCAAAACGGCTGCTAAATAAACATTAACGGGTTCAGCACTTCCATTATGACATTGAAGAATGGTCTTTTGGTTCTACCTAACCACTGCAAATCAAAACCATGCTGGGATCCAACAACTCATTTACCATTTTAAAGATCCCCACCACCACTGTAATTGCCCTTAGGAACACCAGAGTTGTTTTTTAAGGTGTGAAATGTAGATAAGTCTCTTTTCATCTCCCACAGATGAGCCGTCGCAATAAATATGTCCCTGAGTTCATAAACAGCGAAGCGCAGTAGGGTCCAAACACTGCAACGAAGGAACACCTCTTTGTCCAGCCAGAGCGGTCATAAACCACAGCGAGACAATATGAAAACTTCCATTACGACTATAGCGCTGTCTTGATTCATTAAAATCTGAGTTGGTGTTGTTAGTTCGTATACGATGATGTCAGTTAGGTCACACAGTGACCTTCAACGGGAAGGGTCAGAGACAACTTTCCACGGATACCTTTGTGGATAGAAAGAAAAATGGTCGTTAAAATTCCATACTAATTAGATTATTTGAATTACCCGAAGATGTAAAGAAAGAGGTGGTAAATTGTATTTGACTGTGAAAAGAGTTAACTGTATCTTTTTGGGACGTTATTACCAAGCCTTCGAACTACAGGGCAAGACTGGGTGGGTAGCGCGTAGAAATCAATTTCGTTTTTTCCCATTCGTGAAACAGCCACAAGTAACTAAACAAATAACTTCTTGGTGATTCAAAAACACGTTCTTCTGAGTAACTACAAAGAAATGAACAGTCCTTAAAAACAAACTAGTAATACCCGAAGACAGAATTATGGGCGTTTGAACGTTTTTGGTGTCTGAGAAATATGGCCGAGTAATCACTCTTTCAACTAACAGAACAAAATTAGTCATTCGTATTGTTACTATTTTTTAAAAAGAAAGAATTATTGCATTGGACTCAGCACCATATGAGTTGTTCGTTTAATTTTTCGAAGAATCAATTTGCGTAGATGAAGCAATTTCTGCCGAAACATATTTACATTTCCAAATACTTATATTCAAATAAGTTTAACGTACTATGATTTGTGGAATGATGAATGACGTCATTAAGGAAGTTGCTGGTGTTTATACAGGGTGGTTTAGAAGATACAATAAAAAATCATTATACAATTGTACGTGAACCAATTTGGTTTGGCTGTCATAATGTTTCTAGATGTGTTTGCTCGAGTTTTAAATTTTTGTGTGTTTCGTCCTGATGCAACACCAAGCCTTGTAGCAAGAAAGCTTTCGGCCAGTTGGCGCGTGTTTGGCTTTTCGCTTTATACGCTTGCACTTGAGAAACGCATGCTTTCATACAATCTGCATTTCGTTGTACTTGTAAGTGATGCTGTAGACCCTTCTCAGAGAGTCATAGCATCGCTGGCCGTTCATTGTCTAATGACTTGACTTGTAAAACGCTTGCGTCAAGCTTGAATGGAACACTGAATGCAAGGTTGTCCCCATGTAACTTCGTTACTGGAATCCAGCTTGCTTCACGCTTGCACTGGAATCAAGCCGGATGCAAGCTTGGCCGACTTGCAATTCAAGCTTACAGCAAGCGGTTTGCAAGTTGTCTCTGCTACTGGGGAAGGGTATAAAAGACGGGATCTGGGCTCCAAACCACAAAAAAGGGCTTGAATACGATTCAGCAGACCATCATGCAACATCTACCTTCCCAGTATAACCGTTCTCCTCTACACAATCTCGCCTCCAAGGAGCTTGGTTAGAGAACCACGCCATCGTTCTCGCCTGGAGATGTGCTCGTGATGAAATTATATTTATTTATTTATTTATCGATACAACAGGTATTACTCCCCAATTACAGTGTCTACATATGATAGTTGAATGCATAATGTTAAATTATAATGATGCTGGGTGGTACTTGAATATAGAATCTTCTTCTTTCTCACCTCAACCACAGGTCAGCGGGCAGCATGGAAATTTTAAAACTTTTCTCTCCCTTGGGAGAGCTATTTTATACTTTGATAAGGTCTTCTCTTCGTGACTGCATCTAGATATTCTATCCTTGGTCTTCCTCTTCCTGGTTTTCCTTCTGCCTTTCCCTCTATCAACATGGTGATGCAATCGGAATGCCGAATAATATGGCCAGGTATGCTATTTCTTCTTTTTCCTATCATCTTCGTGATCTATCGTCCTTCATTAGCTTCCTTTAGTACGTCTTCATTCCTTTTCCTTTCTGTCCATGAGATTCACAACATTCTGCGCCAACATCACATTTCAAATATTTCCAGCTTGGATATTTCACCTTTTTTCAATGTCCACGTCTCTGATCCGTAAAGTGCCACACTCCATACCAGAGTCCTAATAAATCGTTTTCGAACCTCCAACGACACATTTCTAGATGTTAGCAGTTTAAAATAATACTTTTTTTTTTTTTTTTTTTTACAAAATACTCAATATTAGTTTTTATAACGACCTTTCAGAACAATTAAACATGCCTACATCTTTATAATTCTTACTGATTTTATTGTATGTAGCACAAAGTTTCTAGTAGGTGACGTGTGTAGTGCATTTGTATGTGTCTTCTTGCAATAGAACAGGCCACTATTTCCCTTGCGTGTTTTGAGGGATGGAACCTGAACATTATCTTACCAATTACGTCGGTACGGTCTGTTTTGTTGTGCAAAAGTCTGTGTAAGAAAACGAAGCCGTTCAACATCCATCTTTGTTAAAGTGTTTGAAGTGTAAAGTTGCCAAATAAATTATCATACGGTTCATATTTTGGGTAAAATCCTGTCCTTTGGTATGTAAGAAAACGTAAGGATTTGCTTTGTATCTTCTCGATTTTTTTTTTTGATTACTTATTTTCACAGAAGTAAACCATGTGGTTGTTCTCGTAAGAAATCCAAGATTTCTATATGCATCCTTGGTTATATTTGCCACATGATTGTTTTTTTTTGGGGGGGAGGGGTCAAATATCACACTTAGACCTTTATTGCATGTGCTTTTTCTAAACTTATTCCATCGATCGAGTAAGTGGAGTCAGGAAATACAAACGAAATGAACCAAAGACTTTTAAATATCAGTATGTAAACAATATAAATCATTATGATATTACAAGTAAAATTCTCTCTTTTGTTACCTCAAAGGAAAGATTTGGTGGGAAGTGGTCAAGGAATGTTAAAGGTGTCATCCTCCATTCACCTCAAGATTTTCGTAACTTTTGAGCCTAGGAACTTGATATTTGCACAACTCGTATTCCCACAAATCAGGGCTGTGGATAAAACAGTTTGCGATATGTATTCTCTGGAGCGGAGTAGTTCTTTTTTTTTTTTTTTTTTTTTTTTAATTTCATCAATTTCGGAAGTCATTTAACGTAGGAAGTTTATTTTATCAAAATATCCAATAAATTTTGATCAAAAATTTTCTTGTAAGCCTTATCTGGAGAACTATATATAGTGTAGACAAACCCAAACTATCAGCTTACTCAGTAGGATGTGCTTATTCCGTAGAAAATACGAAAACTCGATTTAGGAGCCGTTCAAAAAAAAAATATGGCACCTGATTCAAAAACTAATTATTGGCCAAGATCTCAATCTTTTGATCCATTTTTGCTTTTCCAAAAATCCTTATTTACGAATGTTTTCAACGAATTAACCCGTAAATAAAAATAAGGGGGGTTGTGAATTTCATTAAATCACCGAAAACGTTAGGCATAGGAAGTTAAAATTTGTACAAAGCTTTTCATGAACCTTGTTGATTGTGAATAAGATGAGGTTTGCTAAATGCAATTTCTAAAGAGGAGGGGAAGGATTTTTAAAATTTATTTATTTTTGAATTTCAGTGAATTATGCGTAGGAAGTTTAAATTTGATACAAATGTTTTCAATTAAAATTAAGCTATGAATAAAATGAATTTTGCGAAGTGTGACTCCTAAAGCGAAGAAAAAGGGTTGAACATTTCCCTGCCTTCCATGACAATGCTTAGAAATTGAATTTGAATATCAAACACAAGTGCAGAAGTTCGATTTTTTTTTTTTTACAAAGAAGAAGAAAACTAAGCAACAGTGTCAGATTTCATGGAGATAAGCATAGCAATTGCATCCAAACATTTAAGTGTCAATTGAGAGTCTTAATTATGCACATTTCTTAGATGATATCAGCATAAATTCCTCGCTTGAATGACATGAACCTACTTTACATAGAAATATATTACTTTCAACGCTGTTAGCAAAGACCACATTGGTTGATATATATCGCCCATTTTTCTCGCCTTTATAGGTGAAAGATTCTGTCGGCATTTTCCTCTTTGTCTGCGAGTATAAGCTATGACTCTTGCGTTTGTTTTAGATGTCGTATATTCCCTCCGAGGTGGTTTATATTCCTTGTTCGCGCTGTCTATAAAACTGATAACGAAAAACCTCTTTTGTATCCCTTAGGTGATAATAAGGCGTGTTTGGGATACACTTTTTTTTTTTTAAAGTGCTATATGGCTTTGTTGATATCCTCATAGATCGAGATACTATTTTAGCTGGCCGCGACTTGTTCGACTGTCAATTGTTTCTTTTATTTGTAAATATTAGGATGTGACTAGTTTATTATTCTAAATGAACACGTTTTGGTGTTTGTTACCGCCCAAGTGTCGATAGCTCTTGAATTATATTCGAAAGATAATTTTATCTTTAATAAATTTTTCCACCACTCGTTCACTATATATATATATACTACTACACACACGCACACTTTTTTCTCTAAACATTATATTATCATGTTATTCACACCTTGTTTGTTGATAAATCTTACGGTAAAGAAGATAGTATGTTCTGTACTAGGAGGATAAATATTTTATTAAGGTAGTTTCACGTTTTGGGACACGAGCATTTGTTCAGAGACAATGTTCACAAGCGTATACATTAATGTAGCCACTGGCATGACAGTCCTTCGCTAGCCTGAGCCACCCCAATGCAATTTGTTAGCGACCCTGAACTATGCCCAGTCTAGCGAACACGTGGATGTGGTCAGCGTTTTGCAGCGCCCTATCTCTTAACAGGCGTATTAGGAGTTGTCTTTGTTCACGTGACCCTCCAGTTTGTCTCACGACACTGAGTGGACGTCTAAAACTGGGATGCATCGATCTTGGATCGGATCCAGGACCACGCGGACGTGAATCCAACGTTTTAAACACTGGTCTATGGAGCTCCCAAAGCAAATGCATTAGGGAAGGAAATTTAAACTGTACGCTCTGTGATTCAATAGTCTTCTTCAATTCTCAGTAAAGTCAACTTGAAGTAGATAAATCCCGGAGAGTCAATACAACATAACAGCCTGGGCACAACCCCCAAATTTATCAGGCTCATTCCATATTTACCATTCTGTCCCCTAAATTTGCCATGCTCCTCCCACATTTACCATTCTGTTACTTAAATTTATCATGCTCCTCCCACATTTACCATTCTGTCTCCTAAATTTACCATACTGTCTCTCAAATGTACAGTCACGAACATTAATAAATGGAGGCTGAAGCCATTATTTCTTATGGATCCAACCTCCATTTATTAATGTTCGTGACTGTACCAGTTTCACCCCCCAGCCCCCACAAAAAAACACCTTTCTTCCACAAAATTTACGATTCTCCAGTTTAATTGTCAGTTCTGGTCACAAAAAGTGGGACTGCCTTCCAGAGATTAAATACGAAAAAATGAGAATAAATCCTTACGAATCTCTTTTAGATCAGGATAATTTTCCTTTTATTTTTTTGCCACAGTCAAGAGTGATAATTTAAAAATATTGCAGTACGGATACGAAAATCTCGTTGTCGATAAACAAAATAGCTACAATACAGGAAATTATGGTAATATTAAGTCACAAATTCGATACATTATTTATAGTTTTAATCTAGGACAATTAAAAAAGTGGTGCAAGTAGCGGAAATATCGTAACCACTAATATACTACAATGATTAACCATCTGCTTCATGTGCTTTGCTAATTGTACCACTACAGTTCCAGTGATCCCCAATATTGTCCAGTTACTTTCCTTGCAGCGAAAACTAAGAAGTAATTTATGGAAGATCATCGAAATTATCAAGGTAAAAGCAGGGGCGGATTCTGGATGGACGGTGGTTTGTAATACTGCTACTTAGAGCTACTTTTAAGAGCTCCAAACTCTGGGATGGGTTTTATTTATATATAAAATAAGGAAGTTTCCTCTTCTGGGCGGAGGGGCAATCGCCCCCTTCCCTGGATCCGCCCCTGGGTAAAAGCGAGAATATTTGAAAACATTTTACTGTTTTGTGGCATAACATGTGAGTTATCCGACCCGTCTTTTGCATAGGAAGTTCAGAGGAAACTGGTTTTTGTTTCCAAAAGGGTTGGAGATTTAAAAAGTAAAATCACATTATCTTGTAATGTCTATAGTACAAACTAGCAGAAAATAAACCAAAACCTGAATAAATTTGCTGTGCATAAGGCAAGTTAATTTTCTTTCTTTCCTTTTATTTTTAAAGTTGAGTTCTCAAAACGATATATATATATATATATATATATATATATATATATATATATATATATATATATATATATATAAGGCAAACGGTAACTACGTAGACAAACTTTGACGGGTGATAGCAGAGATGGGCACCCTCACTCATTTTTGCCCTCAAGAGGGCCGCCCTCACCCTCACTCACCCTCATTTCGGTATATGAGGGTGAGGGTGTCTGAGGGTGAGGGTGAAAGAGACTATTGAGGGTGAGGGTGTCTGAGGGTGAGGGTGAAAGAGACTATTGAGGGTGAGGGTGTCTGAGGGTGAGGGTGAAAGAGACTATTGAGGGTGAGGGTGTCTGAGGGTGAGGGTGAAAGAGACTATTGAGGGTGAGGGTGTCTGAGGGTGAGGGTGAAAGAGACTATTGAGGGTGAGGGTGTCTGAGGGTGAGGGTGAAAGAGACTATTGAGGGTGAGGGTGTCTGAGGGTGAGGGTGAAAGAACTATTGAGGGTGAGGGTGTCTGAGGGTGAGGGTGAAAGAGACTATTGAGGGTGAGGGTGTCTGAGGGTGAGGGTGAAGGAGTCGACTGAGGGTGAGGGTGGCTGAGGGCGAATATGAGGGAATCAACTGAGGGTGAGGGTGTATGAGGGTGAGGGTGAAGGAGTCGACTGAGGGTGAGGGTGGCTGAGGGCGAATATGAGGGAATCAACTGAGGGTGAGGGTGTCTGAGGGTGAGGGTGAAGGAGTCGACTGAGGGTGAGGGTGGATGAGGGTGAGGGTGAGGAAGTCGATTGAGGGTGAGGGTGAATGAGGGTAAGGATGAGGGAATTGATTGAGGGTGAGGGTGAGTGAGGGTTAGCAAAAATGCCCATCACCAGAATGAATTTCTGAAGGATGTTTGCTTGAAAGTTATTTGTTTGGGAAATGGTTCAAATAGCACTTCCCTGCGAACTCCAAATAGAGTAGCAACCTAGTTGGCACAGAGTGAC